>NC_081411.1:223804081-224084081 GCF_030272615.1 Cryptomeria japonica | reverse complement strand
GAATAACATAAGGGATCTCTTTCATGTAAGAGAGCCAAGGATGTCCCAACTTCACATGAAATTGTCCTTAGGAGAAAGAATGTCGCTATCTTTAGGGGGAAGATTATACTTATCCTTAAGAAGAGGTATGTGATCATTAGTTGGATGAAAAGTAAGTGTTGGATTTCTAGGTTTTCTCAAAGATAAGATCATCTCATTTTTTCATTTTTGATAAGATTGAAAAAGAGGGTCACTTCAAGGTTTAAGAGGTTGGAATTGTTTGGACCAAAACTAATCAAGACAAACATCTCTTTGCCTAACCATGGGTTGTTACATGCTATGATTAACAGTTATGATTTTGTCATCGAGAGGGAATTTAAAGAATTTATGAATAACAGAAGGGATCTCTTTCATGGAAGAGAGCCAAGGATGTCCCAACTTCACATGAAATTGTCCTTAGGAGAAAGAATGTCGCTATCTTTAGGAGGAAGATTATACTTATCCTTAAGAAGAGGTATGTGATCATTAGTTGGATGAAGAATAAGTGTTGGATTTCTAGGTTTTCTCTTTTCCATTTTTGATAAGATTGAAAAAGAGGGTCACTTCAAGGTTTAAGAGGTTGGAATTGTTCGGACCAAAACTAATCAAGACAAAAATCTCTTTGCCTAACCGTGGGTTGGTACATGCTATGATTAACAGTTATAATTTTGTCATCAAGAGGGAATTTTAAGAATTTATGAATAACAGAAGGGATCTCTTTCATGGAAGAGAGCCAAGGATGTCCCAGCTTCACATGCAATTGTTCCAATGTAGGAATCATAACAAAGTTAACATCTAAAGCTTTAGTACCAACCTCAATGGGAAGAGAAATAGAACCAATGACAGGACAAGTGAAACGATCAAATATTTTAATCACTACATCAAATCTCTCATATGTCACTTGATGTAATTGTAAAGTATAAAAAAATTATTCAGTTATTACATTAACCATACAAATCAGATCAATAAGCACCCCTCGAGAGGGTATGCCTTTGACTCTCACAGTGATATATAATGGTCTATCAAGTGCTTCAATAGTCTCACTAAGATCAAATGTGATACATAGGTCCCTAGGAGGTTCATTTTTATCAATAAGGTTCCCCACATTATTAGACTCAAGGCCAACATCATTAGGAGAGAAGGCAAGACAATCAGTCTCAATCACATTAGTGAAATGGGAAGGTAAAGGATTTGTGAAAATTTGAAGATTCTAATTAGGAGGAGCTACTGATTTGTTTCCTTTATCATTCATACCAGCCACATATATGATATTGTCATGAATCAAATCTTGAATCATACTTCTCAATGAATAACACTTTTCAGTGTCATGACTGGGTTGACGATGATATTGGAAAAAAGAATTGGCATAATAAGAAGGTGGAAAAGGCTTGGTTGTATCAATTGGTTTAATCGGGGGAATTTTCAACACATTCCTTTGTAACAATTATGACATAATACTATGCAAAGATTCATTAAGAGGAGTGAATTCTTTTCAACATATTTGGACAAAGGAGGCATACATGTTGGTGCGGTTGCTACTTGAGTGTTGTTGCTGTTGTCATTGAATTTGACGAATCCCTTATTCGGTTTGAACTTCGCAAAAGGTTGTTGAGCACTTTCACTTTTATCATTCGAAGCCATTGAAGAAGATTGTTCCAATTGACTTGGTAAGCTGATAATTGTGAAGTACTGCATAAAGGAAGTAAACTCAGAAAAGAGAAGTTTATCCCTAATATCTTTTTGCAAATTAGAAATGAAAATTGTTTGAATATCTTGATTAGTCACAGGAAAAGAAATTTGATAATACAAATGCTTATATCTACTAATAAAATCAGTCACTTTTCTGTAACACCTTTCTTGCAATGTATCAAATTAGTCAAAGTAATCTTCGGACCAATATTATTGTGAAATTGTTGAATGAAAGCATTAGCTAATTGTTGAAAAGAAGTAATAGAATAAGGAGGCAAAGAACAATACCATTGTAAAGCTTTATCCCTTAGTGTTCTAGTAAATAATTTAGCCAAAAATCTTTGGTCATGAGCATAGTCACTACACAAAGTTTGGAATGTTTTTACACGAGTCAAGTAATCACCTTTTCCATTATAAAGTTTCAATTGAGGGACTTCCACATGTTTAGGAGGGACAACTCTAACAATGTCATTGGATAATGGGCTTTCTACATCAGATGTGGGAACATTATACTTAGATTGGTTCATGGAAGCTATTTGTTGTTGCAAGGAAGACAATGTTTGGGCTAGACTATTGATGGTAGCTTTAGTAGAAGGGTTGAAATTGGAGATGTTGGATTGAGAAGGAGGGGTAACATTGTTGAATGAAGGAAGGGGTTGAGAATAAGGAGGGATATTATTATATGAAGGCGGGGGTTGAAAATAAGGTTGAACACTATTGTAGGTAGGTATTGGAGAAGATTGGGTAACAAATGGAAGGCTCTTAGGAGGAGGTATGAAGGAATTATGATTAGAAAAATTTCCCCCTTGACTAACATTTGTAGGTATGACATTTTGTGTAGAGGTAGCCATGATGTTTTATGTAAAGGTGGGAACACTAGCCATAGGAGTAGTCAAAGGAATGGAATGATTATCTTGATTGGGAGGTTGTGTATAACCAAGGACTTCAACACAAATCCTCAAAGGCATAATATTAGTATCAACAATATGAGAAATACCACGCAACACACCAACACCAATTTTATCACTTTGAACCATTATTTTTAATCTTTCAATCAATGAGAGAACTTCACTTTCTAGGTATTTTTGACTCATCCATTGTTGAAGATTTTCAAATTGATTATCAATATTCTCCAATTGGTCGACGGAAACCCTAGTTAGTGATTCATCCATATCATGAGAATTATAAAAAAAGTGAGGATAAACGAGGACATTTGTAGGATTTCTAGAACCACCAACATCCTCATGGAACAAGTTATCGAAATTAGGCTCCATCTCCTCGGTAATTAACCCTTGGAAAGCCTTAATTCTACAACTTTTTCTCACGGGGATATTATAAGTTGGACTAATAGTAGTAAAACTCATGCACTAAGGGAGGGAAATTGGAAATTTGAATTTGAAACTTGCAAAATAATTGAATAATGCAAAATTCAAGAAAAATGACTATTCAATTAAATAAGAAAATTGAAGATAAAGGATGATTGTGAAAATTTAGGCAACCCCCTAGGAAATTTAAATTTAAAATTAGGGCTTTGCTAACCTCTTAATTTAAATTGAAAATTACCACTAGAAGATAGAAATTTAAATCTAAAACTAAGGCTTTGTAAAGAGAACCTCTTAATTTTAGAATTATCCAAAGCAAATTTAAATTTAAAATTAGGGTCTTGTAAAAAGAACCTCTTAATTTTAAAATTATCCAAAAGAAATTTTAATTTAAAATTAGGGTCTTGTAAAAAGAACCTCTTAATTTAAAATTAAACTTTAAAATTAGATCCAAGGTTGAGATTGAAATAATTAATGCAAAATTGGGAAATGCACAAGGTTAATTAAAAATTAGGGTTCTTTTAATTAGCCACTTAATTTTTAAATTTGATCTAAGATTGCAATTTTATATTTGAGGCAACTCTAAAATGATAAATTCCAAATTTAAGCAACCCACAAGCTCAATTTTATAAAAATTAGGGTTTTGAAAATTAACCACTTAATTTTAAATTTTGAATTGGAAATTTGACTTGAAGGTAAAAATTTGAATTTTGAAATTGAGAAACACTTGGATATGAAATAATTAATCCAAATTAAGCGATTCATAAGCTCAATTTTAAATTTAAAAATTAGGGTTTTGGTGAAATTAACCTCTAAATTTTTTAAATTTGCAAGGAAATCAAATTTGTAAATAAAAACTTGAATTTTAAATTGCATAAATAATCAGATCTGAGAATATAAGTTATAATTATTAAGGTGTAGGGAGGTGGGTTCACCAAAATGTAATGTGGATTTTTTTTTAGGGTTTCCACCTTTAGAGGGATGAAAACCACTAATTTTTCACTTAGGGACCAATACATTGAAAAGAGGAAAGAGAATCCACTAGATTCAGTTACAAATTAGACAAGGATTGAATATTGAATGGATTTGGGTTGATTGTATGATATCTTTATTCCTCTTTCGTAAATTGAATTGCTGAAACTAGGTAAAGTGTTGAAAAATGAAGGTAAAACTAAGAAAGCAGTGAGCTAAAAAAGTGGGATTTTTGCATGCACCTAGAATTGAGCAATGTAAGCCGAATCAGATCTGATCTTCCAAAGAGATCCAGAAATGTCGGGACCATGGTGGTGGTCGCCTTGGTCCTTCACACTTTTTGCACACCAAAGGGGGATTGATTCATCTCTGTAAATAAGGCTTATTCTGAGGATTACAACTTCGTACTTGTTTCCTACACACATAAAGAGGGGAAATAGGTTGGGAATAGGGGCTTGCCTTAGGTTAAACCCCATTTTGGAATTAACCATGAAATTGAAATAAAGATAATTGAAATGATTAGAGTGAAAAGATTCTCTTTATGAGGAAGATGCTGAATTATGACTGAAAATTGAATGACGATACCTTGTGAAGTTTTTCTTACCTCCACATGGAATTAGGGCTTGATGAAGTCTTCAACAAATAGGATGAATAACATGTCTACATCAATGATTGAATCTTGACTTTATTGTTGCTCCAAGGCTTGAAGGAAGACTGATTAATGCTCAAATGCTTGAATGCTCAATTGCTTGATCTCATGTGTGCTCTTTCTAAGTGATGGATGATCGATATATGTCAAATGAGAGGGGAAAAACCCCTTTTATACTTGCCCATTGGAAAAATTGATTAATTTTTTGACATGAGCCAACACAGAAAGGGGGATCCCACTCAAATTTGAAATGCCAAAATGGGTTTGAGGGGGCCCAAAAATGAGGGGGACCATGGCGTGGTGCCTTGGTCCTACCCTATTTTTAGGTCAGGATCAAGTACAAAATGGGTGCAAAATGCAAAAAGGGTTGTAATATGGAAGGGGCATGAGCATAATCAGATCCCAATAGGCCAAGGGGTGCAAACACTAAGGCGAGGACCCAAATGCAGTCAAAATTGCAAAGGGGTGCAATTTTAGGATGCTACAATTTCTTGAAACTGCTACCCACATTTATGCATGTCCATCGAGGAACTTTAGACATGTCAAAATGATCCTCAAGAGTCATAAAATTGCTCTTCTATTTTAAATTTTGAAATTTGAACTTTCTTTTTTAACTTGCAGGTTTGTCTTCAATAATGACAATTTTATTCAGCTATTTGATTGTGGACCATATATTTTGTCATATTAATATGACCGCTCCTTATCATTTTATATCACTTTCACCACATCTTCAACATGCCTGAAGTTTAAAATTTTTGGTAGAATTGCAACAAATGTTATGAGAGTAGCTGCAAAATTCATAAATTATTTTCTCATAAATTAAAAAATAGGTTTCTATGAAATTTTGCAAGCTTATTTCTATAAGTCCATTGCTCCTCCTCAGCAAAAATTGGAGGTACCCATATCATGGATCTCGATATAAAGACAAAATAGATATAGGTGATGATGACTAATGTTTTCAAAAAATATCAACTAGGTCGGTGAGAAATTTATTGGGTTTTTTCATCTTAATCTTGTCTCTTTTTTGTCCAAAAATCACGAGAACCTAGTTCATATTTTTCAAGATATGATGAAATATTGATTGTATGCATTGTTGTATTGTCATACCGTGAATGTGCTTTCTTTAAATTATAAAAACTTTCTTGAAGCCACACCTTTGCTTCTCTTCTGTTGCACATACTTTTAAATCTGCCCTCATTTACATAATTATTATCCTCTTCATGATTCTTGTTGTTTACATCAACAAGCATATTCAAATTTAACAAAACCCTTAATCTCCGCCATTTTCAAAATAAATTAGTAGGTTAGAAAGTAGACTCAAATAACTACAACTCTTATTTTATTGTATTAGAATTTTGAGTGTAACTATCTTCATTTTCTCATTGAAGTTCAAACTTTGTTGATTTAAAAAAAAAGTGGCATCTTAAGACCCCTTTTTGGCCCCCCCATGTTGGTGCACTTACCTATGTAGGAGATGATACATTTTATAATGTTCATTGTATTCCATCATTATCAACTAATCTCCTATCAGTAAATCAAATTACTCATCCTAGTTCAAGCAAGAGGGTTGAGTTCTCTCTTGATTCAATGAAAATTCATGAGTTGCATAGAGATTCTACAATTACAATTGGGAGAGTAGATCATTAATCACAAATCTATCTATTTTCTCACTTTGTTCCTGATTCCTCCTTTGTTTGTTTTTCTCACTTATTTTGATGAAGTTAGTAACTTGCAACATCTACAATTTAGCCACTTGAACTATTGTTGCTTGCATCAACTCAATTAGTATGACATGGTTACATGATTGCCTCTAGTTCACTTTTCTGATGGTATTTGTCAAGGATGCATTCTTGTCAAGCACCCAAAATAGAAGTTTGATAAAGACAAAGCTTGGAGAGCTTCACAACTTTTGGAATTTGTACATAGTGATTTAGTTAGACCATTTCCACATCCACATTTTAGTAGATCTTGATATGTTTTGAATTTATTGATGATTTTTCTAGATATACCTTTGCATATTTTCTCAAACAAAAGTCTAAAGTCTTTGATTCATTCTTGGTCTTCAAAGCATTTGTAGAGAATGTTTTTGGGAAATCTATCAAAGTTTTGTGTGCAAATAATGGAGTGGAATACATCATCAACAAGTTTAAGTTAGTTTTAGAGGCTTGTATTGAATTGCAATATATAGTTCCCTACAATCCCCAATGAGTGAAGTTACAAAATGAAAGATGTAATGTCAACCCCAAATAGGAAAAAAAATTTACACATTTTTTTTAAACATCATTTTATCACATCATGTAATGACATAAGAGTAATGTACATTTAGGGCAACCATACAAATTATTTTCCAGTGGTATAAATTCTTATAGATCATATATATATCAAGTGTTATCTACAATAATACAATTGATTACATCATAAAGACTAATGGAGAGTTGCCAATTAATGATACATGAAGCATACCATAGTTATTTTCCTAGTCATGTAGACACTTGTCTTAAATATGCCATGGTTCTCATTGGGGGTGCAATACAAACCCTCTAATTTGCACATAATCCCTATTCACCCCTCCAAGTAGTTTTCATGGCACATGGTGAGAGAGCGGACATTCAAACCATCTTGTAGTGCATAGGGATAACCTCCTAAGACCAATTACCTAAGGTGTTCCTACCATTGATAAACTAAGACAACAATTCCATATGAATACTACAAGGGGTTTGATCAATTACCTACTTATGCTTCATTAGAAATTCTCTTCTCTACAATCCATTAGATGACTAATCAACCATCGACATCCATCACCAACATGCCATTGACCTCAAGGCCTACATGCTTATGGTAAAATTTGTTGGCCTACCTGAATGGTACAACTAATAGTCCACCAACATGGTATTAGAGCACAAGATCTATGACTTCCTATCTATTTTTTGAGAGGTCCAACCTTGAGGAGAAAAAATGACTCATATTAGAAACAATTTATGGATTTTCCTCACAACCACAAAAAACCATCTAGGTATTTGTAAGTTTGCCAAAATTTGTCAAATTTTATGAGAAAAAGAGAAAAAGAAAAAAACAGAGGTAAAAAACCAAAAGAAAATAAGATTCGGCCATAACTTTTTCTTTGTAAATTTTTGAGAAATAATATTTTTTAGGTTTTGTGTGAAGCCTTGAACAACCATTGGGTATCTATTATATTTTGCATACAATGAGTAAATTTGACAAAAATCATATTAGAAGGGTCATGTTTGTTGGTTATCGACTAGCTAAATTTAACTTCTTTTTCGTTTTGCCATAATTTTTGCATACAATATCTAAATTGGGAAAACAATTATCATAAAATAATGAAAAGTGAAGACAACTTTCCAATTGAAAAACATAAGAAAATCTAGATTGGAAGCCTTAGAATCAATTTGATAATTTGATTTTAAATTAAATCTAAACTTATTCATTGGTAATATTATGAAGCTTTGTCTTTCTCTTCTTATACTTTTATTTTCTTTAATACATTATGATCTTATATATTAACATTTAATTCATATTTCTCCCTTTTAGGTCATGGAAGATCTTATACAACCAATTTATTTATTTATTTCGTTAGGTAAATAGTAGCTAAGGGGATGCACTCGATTGTATTGAAATAAAAGGAGATTATATCATGGTTGAAAGCCACTAGAACCCATTAACAGACTTGAACTAAAATCAGCTTACAAAATACCACATTTTGTCCCACAAAGCAAAAAATCATTGCATGCCTCTTAGAATCTATAGGTCTTTGCCCCATACATCTACAAGACAAACCCCATAAACATGGTTTTGTCTTGAATAATAAACAACACTACCAAGGTTTTGCTTCGCTTTTAGCATGAGAGTGGAGAAGTATATTGAATGGGGTCTCATTTTTCTTTCTTTTTTTTACACCAGTGTCCAGTTTTCCCCAATACCACCTTCACTCTTTAATTTTACTGAAGTATCCCCACCCCTAGGGGGCATAGCAGAAGAACACTCTGACCATCCTCCTAGCTCCATACTTGGGGAAGTAGCATCGACTACCTTAAGGCTATCATTTCTAATTGTCAGGGACCCAACTTTGGCCCCCTGGGTGGAATCAATTGGATGGGTTGGAGGATCCACCTTGCTCTTTAAAGGCTCCAATAGATCAACCCTACACTGAATGATCCTCGGTGAACCACTTTTTGGCCATACTAGTAGAAAAAGTATTCCTCTCTTGACCTGAAGCCTCCTTCTCCACAATATAGTGGTGGGGAGAGGCATCCCTCCACCAAGTAGCCAGATTGTCCTTTTGTTTGGAACATTGAGCAACCATATAACCAATATATAACATCTATAACAACAAAAAGAAATACCTTCGTATTCTACCATTTGGTTCCAACATCTGCCAGTAGTGTTAAGGGAGAGCTCTGCAGGCAAATCTTTGGTGATGTCTATTTCAACCAAGATGCGTGTGTAGGTTCTTTTCAAAGGACCTCTCATCAACCCCCAAGAATTTCTCCAAAAGTTCCTAATCGCCTCAAAGGAAGAGTCAAACCAAAATTACAATGGTAAATTCAGGAGTCTTACCTAGGTTGGAATTGTAGAGAAAGATTTAGAATTTGGGTGAAAGGATGGGTGCCAAGGTTTCAACATGAGAAAGTACTCCTCAAAGTCCCATTGGTAGTTGGAAAAGATCGTTCGCCAATCCTAAATATCTTCAATCGTTGGGCATGATCGCTATTTGCAGTCCTGTATTTTTGCAACAGATTTGGTGTTGTGAACTTTCACTGATTGAAGAAGTGCTCATCGCTGTCAGCATTCATAATTTTGGATCAACGACCCCTTATCTTGTCCGGCTCACAATCTACAAGTCTAACTGATACAAATCAGAGCCTTTGCTCTTAATATAGTAATATTGCTTGTCATTTTTATTGGCAGATTTGCATAGATGAGGAATGTTTTCTGTCGACGTGGATTGACTGGCACCGAGACCATCGTTTGACCTGATCTTTTTCTCTGTCTTTGCACAAGCCCGCGATTCTCTTTATTGCAGTCAATTGAACAACCCAGTTTGGAGCTGCATGATCTCATTCCAAACATGCTTGATCAGTGGTTCGATGTGGAGACCATTGGTACATTATTTTGAGATTTTTTTAAAGAGTTTGGTGCATTGAGTGCAACTTATAAAAGGGAAAATATGCTTGATTTTGGCATGGATTTTAAAAAGAGGAAATCAAACTATGAAATTCATGGAAAATACTTGGAGTGTGTGCCAAATAAGTTTCTCATCCCTTTCCGCAGTTGCATATAGGAAGGCATGGTAATACTAGTTGGGAGAAAAGCGTTGGACTTGGAAGTGTTAGGTGTTCTTATTGTGTGGGAGTTGTGGCTTCTCTCTAGTGTGAGATATTCATATTAGAAATTAAAATTAGTTGATTAGTTTTTTGTCGAGTTCTTTAGTTAGCCATTTTGTTGTATATATTTTTTAAAAGTCTGTGTCTCCAAGGATAGTTTTTTTTATCAATGATTGTCAAAGCTTGTCAAAATTTGAAAAGTGTCCAAAATAAATATTATAAAAAATAAAATTGCTTAAGAGTTGTAAATGGATGCACTCTCGCTTGTACGCGACATCTATTTTATGGGGGCATTCTAAAAGTGTGCTTCAAGGTCAAATTTGCTAATTAAGTAGAAAATCTATTGGAGGCAGGAGGCAATGGAGGAAGGAGGACAATCAGTGTCCTCTCGTCAATCACCAATGACAAGGCCGCTTATCAGCTTTGGTGACATTTCATTTTCTATTCTTTTCAATATGGTGTGTGAATGCTAGAAAATGATTATATTGGAGAGTAGATGACTGTAGAGGTCCTCTATCTGTGGTGATCCTTTGACTGCTATACTTCGTCGGAAGATGATCATTCAACGAATACATTCATTGATAATGATGATCATGTGCAACAAAATCTAGATAGTAGTATGCAACTTGATATGATTCGCTTTCAGTGTTCTTGGTTGTGTCAATTGATGGCAATTGAAATTCTATTGGCTGGTTTCATTATGTTGTCATTGATGGCAACATGATTTTGGGTTCCGTCTTCATATGGTGTACCGACAGGCACTTCACAGACTCCACACTGGCACTAGCACCGATAGGATAGAAGATTCTTTAGTCACCGACATGGTATAGCGAAGGTCATCGGTATTGGAGGCCGACACATCTTGGATCCGACATCAACAAATAGTTTTAATGCTTATTCATTTATGTTATCTGGCCGACATGTAATATGTTATTATATATATCTTTGTAAGTCGACATAAGGCATGTAAATTGTATAGCATCAGTCTGATAGATCATTTTGTAATATGAGAATGAAGGATATGGATATGAAATGTAATATGATGCGAAATCATTCTGAGAGACTATTTATGTGAGGAATTCATTGTAAGGGTTATTCTGGTACTGAGGTTTAGGGTTTTAACCAGAACAGACAGAGCTTAAACCAAAATTCTAGCATAAGGAGATGTTATATTAAGCAGTTCATACTTCTTCAAATTGTTGTCTGGATGGTTATGTAGTTAGTGAGGTTCCTATTGTGATTGAGTAGCGTGCTCTAGGCTGTAAGCCTTCCTGCAAGTGTTGGCCCATCATATATTGTAATATCTCTTCATATGGCCAATGAATTGATATTGTGGGTCACAAATCCCACCGTGGTTTTTCCTCTTTGATGTTTTCCACATATAAATATGTGTGTTATGTTTCTCATTTATGTGTTTGGCTTACTGGTTGTATTACTTCTTTCAATTCTGTTTATATCGGTATACCGGTTGGTGTATGAATGTTTTGTTAAGATTAAAATCTTCTATTTCGGTATAACACTGACTCACCCTCCCTCTCAGTGTTATTGGTTTCCAACATGAATAAATAAAAAATTCACATTGTGGGGAGGCGGAGGGGGGATAATTTAACCAATGTTCCATTCTCATTTCATGCCAAAATGACTAAAGTCAAGAGAAACTTCTAGTGGTAGTGGCGGTTGTCTATGCTAGATTCGAGATTGAGTAGCAGCAATTGATAATAGTGACTACAATTAAGAACATTGTGTTCTTACAGAATGTAATGTGAAACTTTTTCTAGTATGGGTTTTTTAGATTTGTGATATGTATGTTGATTCCTATATAGCTTCCCAGATGTACAAGCAAAGTGGCGAACAAAAGCACCAGAGTCAGTCAGTTCATGGATCTTGAAAGGGTTTGTGGGAGGATCTAGAAAACCACGGGGGGGGGAGGGGAATTTAACCAATGTTCCATTCCCATTTCGTGCCAAAATGACTAAAGTCAAGAGCAACCTCCAGTGGCAGTGGCATTTGTCTATGCTAGATTCGAGATTGAGTGGCAGCAATCGATAATAGTGACTACAATTAAGAACATTGTGTTCTTAGGGAATGTAATGTGAAACCTTTTCTAGTATGATTTTTTTAGATTTGTGATATGTATATTGATTCATATATAACTTCCCTAATGTACAAGCATAGTGACAAACAAAAGCACCAGAGTCAGTTAGTTCATGGATCTTGAAAGGGTTTGTGGGAGGATCTAGAAAACCACGGGGAGGGGGGGATAATTTAACCAATGTTCCATTCCCATTTCATGCCAAAATGAATAAAGTCAAGAGCAACCTCCAGTGGCAGTGGCGGTTGTCTATGCTAGATTCGAGATTGAGTGGCAACAATTGATAATAGTGACTACAACTAAGAACATTGTGTTCTTATGGAATGTAATGTGAAACCTTTTCTAGTATGGGTTTTTTAGATTTGTGATATGTATGTTGATTCCTATATAAATTCCCTGATGTACAAGCATAGTGGCGAACAAAAGCACTGGAGTCAATCAGTTCATGGATCTTGAAAGGGTTTGTGGGAGGATCTAGAAAACCACAAGAGGTGGATAGTTGATGGGTTCCTGTTCATGTCCAGGTTTGTGGTAAACTTGTTGTGAAAACCATGAAAGGTTGATGGGAGTTGCCTTTTTCTTTGAATCAAGATCATGATCCACAAGAGTTGGGCTCACTACAGATGAAGGGTGTGAGTTATACCATGTCACACTAAGGGGGAGAATGTTGGGAATTAGTGTTCACATAAGTGTTAAGAATTATAAATTATGTGAGTATTTAAATTAATGTTATGAATATTAAGTTGTTGTAAAACAACTTAATATTATTGTTAGTTACATTGTTGGATAGTTTGTTTGAGTTGGTGAAACAACTCATTTATATTAGAGAGTCATTTTTAGGATGGTTCCTATAATATAAGATATACAAATCCTATATATATGTAATGTGTATTGAAAGAAAGATAATGAGGAGCATGAATTATCTTGTGTAAAATATTTCCTTCTTGCTTCTTTGTCCATATTTCTATTAGGTCTCCATGTGTTCAAAATAAATTGATAAAGCTCATAAAGCCTTGGCTAGAACCCTTTGAACCAACCGATTAAACCTTTCTTTTCTAAGAACTCATCATTGTTTTCCAAGACCTCAAGCAAGATATCCTCTTCCAACTCCACTTTCAGAGTGGACTGATCAATATGTAGTAGAAAATGTGATAGGGTTCACATAATCCCTCTTTGGGAGATCACATTTCCAAGATCCATCCACCATAGAATATCTTCTGGCTGTCATACAAAAAGGCTCCCTACCCCAAGTTCCAACCACAGTCTTGGGAGGAACTTTGCGATTAGTCATCTTCCCCCTGGCCCCTCTATGGAAAACCCTACCCAAACATTGTTGCAATGATGATACAAAAAGAGCTCGTAAAACATTCGCACATGCTCTACTATCTTGCACCGAGGAAGGGCAACATCCATTAGTGGTTCGACCTTTCCCACACCACTAGAGAAGACCGTTCCTAGACTTTATAGTCAAGCCTCTGCCAAAAGCCCTATTTTCGACAACCTCTCGCAATGGTAGCATTGTGCTCTATATACAACTAGTACAATTTATTGATAGAATACAAGAAGGTGAGATCATAGAAATATATTTATGTATCTCCTTTGATTACATGTACCAATTTTTATTAAAATTCATATAACAATCTACGAGTATCAAATTTCAGTTACTATAATTGTCCACTACATTATCTCTTTCCATGTTAGATATTGTTGTAATACTTTCTCAATTGCTACGATACATGTATATTGTTCTTTGATTATATTATATATATTTGTAATAATTTTTCAATTGCTATGATACATGTATATTGTTCTTTGATTATATTAATATATAACATGTTTAGGGTATGTGTACCAAGTTGTGGTACCAAAAGGGGGTCTTAAGATGCCACTTTTTTTTTTTTTTGAAATCAGCAAAGTCTGAACTTCAACGACAAATGAAGATACTTACACTCCAAATTTGAAGATGCAACAAGAACAAGAGTCAGAGTGCTTCGAGTCTACTTTTTAAACTACTAATTTTTTTTGAAAATGGTGGAGATTAAGGGCTTCAAAAGGGGGGCCACAAAAAGTGGTCATGTTTTTATGCAAATGACATAACATAGCGTCTGTTGTGGCCCCCTAAAATGTTAACTTTTTTTTTTGAATTTTTAAAATCGCTTTGGTGAGAAATTAACTAACACCTTGTAGTTTATGCCAAAATTTTCAGCTAATTTTTTAATGAGTATATGATTTTTTACTAATTTTCGAAGTGGACACATCCTGAAAAATAGAAATTTGAGCATGCTCCCCCCTAAAATCATTGAAAACAAATCAAAAATCAAAACCTTTTTTTTTTAAATTGTGTAGAATGGAGTCTAGTTTCTAAAAATGTAATTTTTTTCAAAATCCAATGAACGTGTAAAAATCTAGACCCAAAATACAGCATGTTGGTTTTTGACAAAAAACGGACACACTAACAAAAGAAATTATAGATGAAAGACTTAACGAAATCAAAATTTGAAATAAATTACATTTTTGGATAGCTAAGAGGGAGCTCAAGTTTACCACGGTATTTTTTTTAACTTCATTGAAACACGTGCAAACCTGACGGAGAGCACAACCAAAAATATGTCAAAATTTTCAATGTTCTGACAAAAACACGTCTCTAGCCTGAAATGGTCATCCAAACCTTTGGGTTGGATGCCCAAGGCAAATCCAAACCATAGGTTTGGTGTTTCCCAAAGCGGGCCATTTGGTGCTTGCCAAATATGGTGAGCGCCCTATTTGGCATGGGCCAAATGTGATGAATGGATATTCCATTTGGCACACGCCAAATAAGGATGAAGATGGAGATAGCTTGAGGGATAGCAGAATAAGGGAATTGTGAGAGCTAGAAAGGGGAGGGACAAAGAAGAGTATGTATCTATAAGAATGAAGAGCCCGAGAAGAGGTAAGGGGAGAGAGAGAATATGAGATCTAGTTCATAGAGAGAGATGGAACTACGAGGGAAGGGATATAAAGAAGGGATAGGTGAGATGGGGGTTTCTATGTACACATTTGGCACTCTCCCTATTTGGCGCGCGCCAAATGTGGAATAGATACAAACTCTTATTTGTCCCTCCCCTCTCTAGTTGTCACAATTCCCTTATTCTCCTATCCCTCGAGCTATCTCCCTCTTCATCCTTACACCCATCTAATTCCCTCTCTCACCTCTTTCCCTCAGTTTTTTCCACACTCCCTCCTCTCTCTAGGTCCTAAGGGGTCATAAGACACCATATGACCCCTTAGGACACAAAATGACCCCTAACGACACCTAAGGGGTCATATGGTGTCCTAAGGGGTCATAGGACACCATATGACCTCTTACGTTACCATACAACCCATAACGACACCATATTTTGTCCTAAGCGGTCATCGGACACCATATGACCCCTTAGGACACCATACAACCCATAACGGCACCATATGGTGTCTTAATGGGTCATAGGACACCATATGACCCCTTAGGTGTCGTTAGGGGTCATATTGTGTCCTAAGAGGTTACATGGTGTCCTATGACCCCTTAGGACACCATATGACCCCTTAGGACACCATACAACCCATAACGACACCATATTGTGTCCTAAGGGGTCATATGGTATCCTAAAGGGCCATAGGAAACCATATGACCCCTTACGACACCATACGACCCATAACGACACCCTATTATGTCCTAAGGGGTCATATGGTTTCCTAAGGGGTCATAGGACAACATATGACCCCTTACAACACCATACGACCCATAATGACACCTAAGGGGTCATATGGTGTCCTAAGGGTCATAAGACACCATATGACCCCTTAGGACACCATACGACACATAACGACACCCTATTGTGTCCCAGGGGGTCATATGGTGTCCTAAGGGTTCATAGGACACCATATGACCCCTTATGACACCATACAAACCATAACGACACCTAAGGGGTCATATGGTGTCCTATGGCCCCATAGGACACCATATGACCCCTCATGTGTCCATACAACCCATAACGACACCATATTATGTCCTAAGGGGTCATATGGTGTCCTAAGGGGTCATATGGTATGACCCCTTAGGACACCATACGACCCATAATGATACCCTATTGTGTCCTAGGGGGTGATATGGTGTCCTGAGGGGTAATAGGACACCATATGACCCCTTACGACACCATACAACCCATAACGACACCTAAGGGGTCATATGGTGTCCTATGGCCCCATAGAACACCATATGACCCCTTAGGTGTCCATACGACCCATAAAAATACCATATTATGTCCTAAGGGGTCATATGGAGTCCTAAGGGGTCATAGGACACCAGATGACCCCTTAGGACACCATACAACCCATAACGACACCATATTGTGTCGTAAGGGTTCATATGGTGTCCTAAGGGGTCATAAGACACCATATGACCCCTTAGGACACCATACGACCCATAACGACACCATAATGTGTCCTAAGGGGTCATATGGTGTCGTAAGGGGTCATAAGACACCATATGACCCCTTAAGACACCATAGGACCCATAACGACACTGTATTGTGTCCTAAGGGGTCATATGGTGTCCTATGGGGTCAGAGGACACCATATGACGCCTTAGGACACCATACGACCCATAACGACACCTTATTGTGTCCTAGGGGGTCATATGGTGTCGTAAGGGGTCATAGGACACCATATGACCCCTTACGACCCATAATGACACCATATTGTGTCCTAAGGGGTCATATGACCCCTTAGGACACTATACAACCCATAACGACACCTAAGGGGTCATATGGTGTCCTAAGACACCATATTATGTCCTAAAGAGTCATATTGTTTAATTTTTATGGTTGTGGCTATCAAACTATAGGGTATAGAGTAGAAATTTATCAAAGGTTAAAGAATTTCAATGGAAGTCATTTGGCGCTAGCCAAATGAGTTGCACAAAAAAAAGGTTATAGGGTATAGAGTAGAAATTTATCAAAGGTAAAAAATTTCAATGGAAGTCATTTGGCTAGCGCCATATTTGGCGCTAGCCAAATGAGCTGCACAAAAAAATGGTTATAGGGTATAGAGTTAGTGTTTAGTTTAAGGTAAAAAATTTCAATGGAAGTCATTTGGCGCTAGCCAAATGAGCTGCACTAAAAAACGGTTATATGGGACCCTTGACCCATGATCCAAGCCCACATTCTCTCATTTTGTCTTCTTTCTGCATATGATCAGACAAAAAAATGCTTTTTGCATGATGTTGACATTTTATGCAAGGTTATTTTATACATTCCATTAGCTCTCCACCACCTTTTTTTTCATTTGGCAACGTCAAAGAGGAAGAACATAGTTTTTTTTATCAAATTTGAATAATTGAGGTAATATTTTCTTGTTTTTAGAATTCAAATACTTATTAAGTGTTATTTTGTTTAAATGTTAGAATAAAAGTGTGAGTCAAAATTGATTATAATCCTATTAGATTTACATTAGATTTAACAATGCATTTGAAGGAAGTTGCATAAGAAAATTATTTGTTTAGTGGTTTAAAACAAAATTTGCAATTTCATACATCCTTTTTAAGATCTTATGAAATAATTTAGAAAAGGAATACATGAAATAATTTCAATTTCATATCCATTTTAACATATGCATAATCATCATCATGCTGAGGAAATGACCAAAAAATGTAACACCGGAAGAGCATGAAGCTAAGAATGCAAAAAAAAGAGAAGGAATGAAGCAACTTCGTGAACAAAGGAAATTGAATACCATAGAAGAAGAGGTGTCAATCGAAGAGGTGCCAATTGAAGAGGAACATGAAATATCCATCCAATCTAAGAGAGAGAGAGCTTAAATTGGCCACACAAAGGCAACAGATGCAAAACCTTCGTGCAATGAGACAATTGAATCCTGAGGTTGAGAGCATGTCTACCACAATTCAAGTTGAAGGCACCCCATCTCTTACATCTCAATTTGAAGGCACACCATCTCTTATTGGCACACCATTGGTGTCTACAACATCTCATATTGAATGCACCCCCTCTATGAAATTTGACGTTGCAAGTACTTCACGACTGACATCAAGTATTGCAGCTACACCATCTTGTACACCTCAATTTCAAGGCATGTAATCATTTTCATCTCCGGTTGAAGGTATGCCACATATCCCTAATGTTGTTGACATTCCTAATCTTGAGATAACTCAAAGTTTGAGAACACCTCCTAGAGTTTTGCATAGAAAGCCTAAGTATTTGATTGATATTGATGCTAATATTTTGAAACCAATGGTTGACAAGTTTCCGAAGCGTACTTGTCAAAGACATGCTAACCGGATATGGAAAATATTTTTTGAGCCTTTAAATGAGACAGGAAGATGTCAACTATTTGTTGAAATGATGAGAAATCTGAAATTTAGGCCTATAATGAAGATTCTTGGGCTAAGAACATCGATTGAATCAAGCAACAAATCTATTGTGAAGAATCTGATGAATGCATATGATACTGTTGGTTCTAACTCACACACAAAAGATAGTAATGCCACACGACGTGTCATTATATCAACAATTGTAAGCACTCAAACTAAGAAAGCTCGCCTCCTTAGAAAGACAAGTAAACAATTGAAGATAAGTAGACAAACTCTAATGAGAGCTTTGGGAAGGCGACAAAGAGCGGAGGATCCATATAACAATGAGTTATGGGCATTTTCCGGTAGATTACCATGGAAAGATAAAGCAATTGTTGAAGCCTTGAGATCCCTAATTGAAGAATTTTGGAAGAATAATACAAGGGTCTCTCCAAATCAAAGAGATGTTGTAAGAAGGAGGATTGGTAGTAAAATCCATGATCCACATCCGAAACATGTTTTGGATATGACTCAAACACAATTTTTTGCCAAGTTTCAACGTATGTATCCTCAAATAAAAATTAGTCAAAGGTTATTTGAAATGGTAAAGCCTTTTTATGTCAAAATAAATCACACATGCACAACTTGTTGTTGTAGAGTACATATTGAATTTTCTAACCATTATGATGTTTATCAACACATATGTATAGATTTGCATGCTAACAATGTTTTGCAGGAATGCAACATAAATGGTCCACCGACATCTTCAAGGGAATTAATATCTAGCATCTTATGTGAAAGAGTAGATGGTCAAGTATATTACAATATGTGTTGATTGTGGTGGATTGCGACATTTACAAATTTGTCAACATATGGATATTGGACAAGAAATTGGTAATGAATTAGTAGAATTTGAAAAATATAAGACAATGGCCTACATGCTAAAAGATGGAAAAGAAGCAAAAAGGTGTGAATTGGTTAGTGAGAAGATTCCAGTGTATCAGTTTATGGGCATCTTTCATGAGAATATAGTGTATGAGTATGCAAGGCATAACCATCGAGCTCGTTGGTTGGAATCACAATTTAAGCTATGCAAGGACACATTTCCACTTCATACTATCATTTCAATTGCTGACTTTGCAGAGAACTACACACTACAACTGCAGAACGAGGTGCAATCACAATATTACAACTCCACACAAGTTGCCATATTTGTGCATATAGCATTCATTCATGCACATGATAGTATGGAAGAGGATAGGAAGATATTGAGGGGGTATCATTTTTACATCCGTGATGATCGCTCACACTCTACAGAGTTTGTGCAAGGTTGTTTTCAGATATTCTACGATGAATTGGCTAGCGGAGACATATCATTCTGTCAACATATCATATGGTTAGATAATTGTGAATCACAATTTAAGAACTCTCAGATGTTTTATTGGTTGAGTAGGATGCATAAGTTGACTACTATTCAACATATGTGGAATTTCTCTAAGGCTGGGCATGGAAAAGGAGAGCATGATAGTGCAGGAGCATGTATTAAAAGAGCTTTAGCACGAGAAGAGTTAAAGTACAAAGGGAATGCAAACTTAAAAGATGCAAACTCAATTGTTCAATGGTGCAATTGTAGGTCCAGGTAATCAAGGTAAGCCTTTAGTTCATAGATTTTTTTGGTTGGTAGATGATACTAACATTGCAAAATTAGAAGATTGTTGTACATTGACAGGACCAAGTGAGCTACACTCTTTCAAAAGCTCTAATGCAGGTTCATGGACTATCCATACGCGATGGATGGCATGTTATTGTTCTTCATGTAGAGATGGTGCCTATAATGACTGTGAGTCAAAGGAGTGGGTGGACGAATGGGGTATGAGACCTCTAATCCCACTTGAGACATACCAACCTTCGAATGCACTACAACTCACACAGATGGAAGCATCAATTGACTTTGACCATGTGTCAGATTTAGTCCAACCAGGTAAATTATCCACATGCAATTTTTTGTACTTTAATATTTTACCTTAGTTGTTTGCTAAATTCTTCTCACTTTATCATTGCAGGGCATGTTTATGTAGTAATTGCAGCTGAAGACAATGAAGAAGGAACATATTATTACCTGTGTCGTTGTGTGGATGCAAAAAAGAAATTGGACTGCCTTGTGGTAGATGGAGAAAATATTGAGTACCCCACAAGATTAGTAGTTGTTACTGGTACATGGCTTAGAAGATACCCAGTGAAGAAGTCTAACTTGTGGTTGTTCGAGGACTTCGAGACACATAGGAAGATTCTTCATTATTCTAACCTTGTTGTAGCTTCAAATGTTCATTTGATCAGATATGGGGGTAGACCACTAAACAAGAACCTATGGAAGGTTCGTGAGTCTGACCATGAGGCCATACTAGACACGATAAAGAGTAGAGAAGATCCAGATGGTTCATTGGATTAAATGTAAATGTAAAAAATTGTAATATCAATCTTATTTGGATATATGTACATGACTTGTATTTTTGACTACTCGAGGCATTGTACTATAAAAAATTATATTTTTGTCTTGTTTTGTGTTATTTTATGTAAATAATGTCATTTTGGACCATTAGAGATCACATGGGATCATTTCGTGAAGTATACCCTGCTAATATGGTAAAAGATGTAAAAAATGCTCATTTGTTGTCAATCACTCAAAGTGTGAAAAATTGTCAAAATTCTGCATGGTTTTTCTCGATGTTAGTGACATGTAAGAACGATCCATCTGATCCTACGGGGTCATGTTATGGCACTCTAAAAAAGCCTCTCTTGGTTTGGGTAGACTCGGATCCAGTTGCTCGTGGTGACTCTTTCTCGGTTGCGACAAAAAGCGTCAAATGAGTTCAATGAAAAGTTGCACAATGCCCCATCTTTCAATTTGCTTGTCGCGACACCAAACCATCAACTCATATGCGTCAGGGCGGCTGGGTTTATGCTAGGAATGCCTTCTTTTTTCTCTCCAACTTTCCCGATCATTGCAGGCCACACCTTAGCAGCTAAATCGCCTAAGTGCTCAAATTGCTCAAAGTTGTCAATATTTAGCATCACGTTTCTCCGTGCCTGTTAATCATAAGAATGATCTGTCTGATCCTGCGGGGTCATGTTATGGCACTCTAAAAAATCCTCTCTCGGTTTGGGTAGACTCGGATCCAGTTGCTCGTGGCAACTCTTTCTCGGTTGCGACAAAAAGCATCAGATGAGTTCAATGAAAAGTTGCACAATGCCCCATCTTTCAGTCCACTTGTCGCGGCACCAAACCGTTAGCTCGTACGCGTTGGGGTGGTCGGGTTTACGCTAGGAATTCCTTCTTTTTTCTCTCCAACTCATTCGATCGTTGTGGGCCACACCCTAGTAGCCAAATGGCCCAAGTGCTCAAATTGCTCAAAGTTGTCAATATTCGGCATCATGTTTCTCCGTGCCCGTTAATCATAAGAATGATCCGTCTGATCCTACGGGGTCATGTTATGGCACTCTAAAAAAGCCTCTCTCGGTTTGGGTAGACTCGGATCCAGTTGCTTGTGGTGACTCTTTCTCGGTTGTGACAAAAAGCATCAGATGAGTTCAATGAAAAGTTGCACAATGCCCCATCTTTCAATCCGCTCGTCGCGACACCTAACCGTTAGCTTGTACGCATCGGGGTGGTTGGGTTTATGCTAGGAATGCCTTCTTTTTTCTCTCCAACTCGCCCAATCGTTGCGGGCCACACCCTAGCAGCCAAATCGCCCAAGTGCTCAAATTGCTCAAAGTTGTCAATATTCGACATTGCGTTTCTCCATGCTCGTTAATCATAAGAATGATTCATCTGATCCTGCGGGGTCGTGTTATGGCACTCTAAAAAAGCCTCTCTCAGTTTGGGTAGACTCGGATCTAGTTGCTCGTGGCGACTCTTTCTCGGTTGCGACAAAAAGCATCACATGAGTTCAATGAAAAGTTGCACAATGCCCCATCTTTCAATCCGCTCATCACAACACCGAACCGTTAGCTCATACACGTCGGGGTGGCTGAGTTTACACTAGGAATGCCTTCTTTTTTCTCTCCAACTCGCCCAATCGTTGCAGGCCACACCCTAGCAGCCAAATCGCCCAAGTGCTCAAATTGCTTAAAGTTGTCAATATTCAACATTGAGTTTCTCTGTGCCCGTTAATCATAAGAATGATCCGTCTAATCCTGTGGGGTTGTGTTATGGCACTCTAAAAAAGCCTCTCTCAGTTTTGGTAGACTCGGATCCAGTTGCTCGTGGCGGCTCTTTCTCGGTTGCGACAAAAAACGTCAGATGAGTTCAATGAAAAGTTGCACAATGCCCCATCTTTCAATCCACTCGTCGCGGCACCAAACCGTCAACTCGTACACGTCGGGGTGGCCGGGTTTATGCTAGGAATGCCTTCTTTTTTCTCTCCAACTCGCCCGATCATTGTGGGCCACACCCTAGCAGCCAAATCGCCTAAGTGCTCAAATTGCTCAAAGTTGTCAATATTCGGCATCACTTTTCTCCATACCTGTTAATCATAAGAATGATCTGTCTGATCCTGCGGGGTCATGCTATGGCACTCTAAAAAATCCTCTCTCGATTTTGGTAGACTCGGATCCAGTTGCTCGTGGCGACTCTTTCTCGGTTGCGACAAAAAGCGTCACATGAGTTCAATGAAAAGTTGCACAATGCCCCATCTTTCAATCCGCTCGTCGCGACATCGAACTGTCAGCTCATACATGTCAGGGTGGCTGGGTTTACGTTAGGAATGGCTTCTTTTTTCTCTCCAACTCGCCTGATTGTTGCGGGCCATGCCCTAGCAGCCAAATCGCCCAAGTGCTCAAATTGCTCAAAGTTGTCAATATTCGACATCACGTTTCTTCGTGCCCGTTAATCATAAGAGCGATCCATCTGATCTTGCGGGGTCATGTTGTGGCACCGAACCGTTAGCTCGTACGCGTCGGGGTGGCTTGTGTCTTGGATTACAAACACATATTTAGGTTCAAAGCTTAAGTAATAATAAACTTTGTGCAATTATTCATCTAATCATTTGTACTGCAATTATGGATAACCATGATAAATGATTTGCATTAACCAAAAAGCTACAAATCCATGCAACATTGTATACCGTTAAAACTATCAAATATATCCAATACAAACAAATAGGCTTGCCAAAAGCCATATGGATTTAGAATTTCACATATTCATAAAACAAAACATATGTTCAAAATTGCTATAAAGGCATACAACATGATATCCAATAAAGTCAAATAGGGGCTTGCCAGAAGCCATATGGACATAGAATGTCACATATTTGTAATACAAAACATATGTTCAAATTTTCCATATAGGCATACAACATGGTATCCAATAAAGTCAAATAGGAGCTTGCCAAAAGCCATATGGCGATAGAATGTCACATATTCGTAATACAAAACATATGTTCAAAATTGCCATATAGGCATACAACATAGGACCCTATTCTATTCATTTCCCTCTAGGGGAAGGAAACAGTTCACGAGATATCTTTGCCTGTCGAGGGGATGCAGATGTATATGATGCAGGTGTCTTTCAAGTACGTCCACTTGACCTCCTCTCCAGACTTTTTTGTAACTCCACCTGATACAATGAAAAGAATGATGTTAGCATATACAAAAATTGAATTTTAGAATGACATATAATAGAATAGTCACTTACTGCATACAAATAATCATGATGTTCATCCACAATAGGTGCACGTTCATGATCTGGAGTGACAAGCCCCTCCAGTAGGCATCACAATATAAATTAAACTAAATACAAGTGTCGTTAAAATTTTCAATAACATATTATAAAGATAACAAATGTAATGCTAAATTTACTAAATTTATAAATATGTCTCATACTTCTGTTAAAGTAGTTGAACTTGCTACTGCTGCAGCAACACCGTGCTCCATTGACACGCGAACAGCAGGAGGAGTCTCTGAATTCAACATCTGAAAATTAAACAAAGTATATTGATTAATCGCCAAAACTATCTGTATTATTTAATAACATTAAAGATAAATTGTTTACCTGGGTGAAAGATTGTCGATGAAATACACTACGAGGTGTTGATGTTGAAGCTCTAGCATCAAACTATTTGACATCCAAAATGAGTAATTAGAAAATCATTCACATAAGGTTCAACTATCTACATATAATAATTATATTTTTTCACTCGTTGTATACCTGTGGAGTCGACGAAGTAGTGAAAAAGGGTGCTGCAGGAATGTTGCTAGTATTGTGAACACTTTGACCCTGATTTTTATCATAATAATTTACTAATTTAGATATATTCTCAAATTTACATATAAGATTTAATAAAAAGAATGAAATGAACTTGTAATGAAATTCACATGGGTATCAATAAAAAAATGTTTCGTTCAACAAGGATTCTGTCATGACAATGTTCTCTGTAGCAAACTTCGCTCGTGCACGTGCATTCTCAAAACTATTAGGATCATAAGTGCAAAGAGAACCACAAGATCGACAAAAATGAGCTGGAACTCGATGCTTAGAAGAATCAACATCATCACTCGCATCACCGTCTACTAGAGGACTAGCATATTGTATAAGGGTTTGAGTGAGTGAGCTAATCGAGTCTAGAGTTTTGACCTCAATACTCTCCTTCACAATGGAAGGAATAATAACATGCTCCACCATAGGTCTGGCTAAGGGTCTTGGTGGGAGATTTGGATCACGCTGTGCACCCTCTCTATCATGTGAGGAACCCCCACCTCTACCTTGGAAATCTAGAAAATCAAAATAGTTAGGGATCTCATTAAGGACAAACTCACAGTACAATTTTCTCAAAAAGTATTGGGGTAGCTCATGATTATTGCATGGGGGTTGATCAAATACCATCCACCACCTATCCCAAAAATTGTTCTTAATCCCTTCATGATGACACCAATGAATAGGGAATCTCATACATCCAGGGTGTAAAGGTTGATTCGTTCGGGTGTCCGTAAAAAGAGCACACAAGTCAAATTTATTAATTTTATTTTTCTTCACTACCGCATATGATAATTTGTCAACATAAAATTGCTTTTGTTCTTCCTTCTTACGGGACCAAAAATTTATTTGCCCACTCACAGATTTTATGTGAGATACAATAGATTGCAAAGAACTGGCAAGGTTTGTCCTATGGGAGTTTGTTCCAGTGGGATCTTTTAGCCTCGTGATTAAACCTTCAAGCTCTTTTTGGCTATTTTCTATTTGACCTAATAGGTTTTCTTTTGTACCTATGGGGTGTCTAGGGATTGTAGGAGGTTCTTGATGTGCTTCTTCTTCAATATGGTCTTCATGAGGAGGTGATTGAGTGTTTTCAACATTTTCTTGTCTAATCTCATTTCCTGATAATGAAAATAAATTTAAATCAATAAGCCTAGTTTAATCTTCAAATTAATTAAAAAAAATGACAATAAGAAAATAAAAATACATACCTCTTCGAGCTCTTCGATGGCGTGGCGGCATTTTGATGAGAGATGGACAACTTAGTGCCCAATTTCAAGCTTTTACAGAGGGCGAGCGCAAGAAAATAGCACCCAAAAATGCCAAAACGTGGGTTTGGATTGCAAAATGCATCCAAAATGCGGAGCAAGGTTTTTTTGAGGTTTATAATGCACATAAGGCACACGCCTTATAAGGTGTGCGCACTATAGGGCGCACGCCCTATAGGCTTGGTGTGCCAAGCCTAATATGCGCTTTTTAAATTTTTTTTGAAGTGTGGCACCTTTTTGGTACCACAACTTCGTGCATTTACCCTTTAACTATAACACTTATCCTAACTAAAATGTAGTTGTTTATTGACAATATTAATATCTAATGTTTCATTCTAACACTTACATTAATTGAACTGAAATTATAACCAAAATTACATCTTGACATGATTTGAATGTCAATTCTAACTCTAGATAAACCCAAACCATAATACAAACTCAGTTCTGCTTAAACCTTAACTATTGCATGTAAAGCTAAACATGATTCAACCCTTACCTTAATTAAACACTAACCCTTTAACCCTAATTGAATTCTAATTCTAAATGTGAACCCTACAGAAAGTATAATCCTAATTGAGTCTTCACCACAATCCTAATAGTAACCCTATTTGAACCATTTTTAATTAAATTTGAACCCTATTTAGTGTCCTACCTTAATTAAAGCATAAACCTATCCATGAACATAATTAATAATGATAATAAGAAAAATATAATAATAATCACATTAATATAATAATAATAAGAATCATATAATTAAAAATATTAATAATTTAACCAATAATATAATATTATAAATAAAAATATTAATTAGTTGTTTTCGGATTTGATTGTGTAATTTGCACAAAATATTTTCTTAATCATGTAATATAATAAATATGAATAATATAAAATTGCAATTAATAAAACAATATAATAATAATAGCATAAAGAAGACACAAATTTAATGTTATATGTGGCATGTCGCATTGCTACTAGCTTATATATCTTAAGAATAATCTATATAAAATATGTCAAGATATACCTTTTTTGAGACATTTGTAGGGGAAGAGCCACTAGTAACAATTATAGCTAACTTTGTGCACCCACATATCCTAAACGATACATCACATTTTGATAATTGTTTTGATTCTTTGTATGCAACTTAATTGAGCCACTAGTAACCATTATAGCTAACTTTGTGCACCCACATATCCTAAACGACACATCACATTTTGATAATTGTTTTGATTCTTTGTATGCAACTTAATTGCTTATAGCTATTATTGTGTCTTCTGGGTAGTAAAGATGAACATGAGATCCGTTATGTACACAAGGGTTAAAAAATGGTCATTTAGAAGTGTCACCCGATGTCTACTTAAAGATATCCAAATAACCGTGCACTACAACCACCTCAAAAATTGTCAATACTTATGCACAAATGCCCTAGTAGTTGTGCACTATGGGTAGCAATAAAGTTGCACAACTCCTCTAATTAAAATCTACAAATTTTAACTGGTGTTGGTACATGTGAAATTTATTGATGAACTTAATTATATTTTTTGGTTTCTCTAAAACTAATAATTGAAAAATTGAGTGAATAAAGAATGTTATGTTTTTTATATTAAAAGGTAGCAAGAACAAAGACGTTGTCTCTTAACAACAAAGACGCATAAACTATGATTATGATTATGTTATTTTTAAAATGAAATAATTATAAAAAAAAAAATAGAAACCTAGAAAATGATATATTTCAACACATTTTATATTTGATTGTTAAGATATATAAACTAAGTATACGACTTTTTATTCTTCTACAACTCGTAAATCTAAGGTTAGAGACGCGGGTCTCTCAAAATCTTGAATTAAAGCAAGTGGTGACAATAGTGACGCGTATTTGAAAATGCCATCCACATTATTTGGCGGCAAAATCACCGAAAAGACAACATCAAGGAATCGACGTTTCATGGTCCCAAAAGACAACATCAAAACATTCAAATTAGTGACCAAAAATGGTACCGTTGAAACATTTAAGTTCGCGGCTATTATCATTCCCATCACTGCCGTTGGAGCTTCATCATTGTAGGTATGTTTGAATCATGACATGCTGCCTCAGAGATGCACTTCTGCTGGGATAACAGCAGCTGCTGTATTGAATTGCGCCACACATTAACGGCATAGACCCCGATGGAAGTTGATTTTGAGGCAATTTTCCTTTCGCTATTAACCATCTACTGAAACCCTAATTTATGTTTGAACAAATTGCTCAAATTGCCTGGTGAGCAGGATCGACCATCTAATTCGAACCCTAACTCTTGTTTTAGCAAATTTCCCATATGAGTAGATTTAGAGGAAACTATGTACTAAACCAGCAATCTGTGCCTTCTTTAATTCTGTTAAAACCCTACAGCAGAATAATATACAAAAAAGCAGGAGGAATTTGTATACTGCGATAAAAATACCTATCCTCGCATGATTAACGCCGCTCGCTTTCGTTCACACTTTTTCCATTGACATATCTTTTCTTTTGCCTTCAAATGCCCCAGTGAAGCTGTGAGATTTCGATCGCTGCAGCTCGGCTTTCCGGAAGAAAGCTATTATGCACAGTAAAAATAAAAGCAAAGCGGTGCAGCGAATCATATTTTAATAAAGTTTTAACTAAAGGAGTTCAAATTGCTAGTCGGGTAAAGTGCAGATTCATTCAAGGGAGTTCCGAATACTACTAAAAACATATCCGGCAATTTAGACAATTTTAGGGTGTCCTGCAATTTCTGGCGGGATGCAGTTTTTGGGGCTAAATTTGAAAGCTTGAAAGCTCAAGCAAGAAACCTATCGGCTAATTGTTATTTTAAACACCGTTACAAACCTACATATTCATGCCACTTCAACACTCTAGTTAAATGAATTAAAAGACAAGGGAAAGGACAAATGTAGGTTACTAGCCTCCCTGTCCATTTCCATTAATCAGATAATGTACAAGAGCAGGGACGTTAGTAGCTATTTTCTCTCTTGCCTCACCTACTAGGATATGAACTTGTATCTTTGAGATTAGGCATAGTAACAGAAATTATATGGTGATTCCATTTGCAAATAGGGCCGTTTGAGACATGTTAGGTTTTGTACATGGGATTCTGCAGTTGTCTTTTGTATTGTATTTTCTCACTTTTGATGCAAATTGACTCATGTTTCTGCTAGGATATGGACTTGCATCTTCGAGATTGAACATAGTAACATAAATAAAATGGTAATTCCATTTGCAAATAGGGCCGTTTGGAACATATGATGTTTTGTACATGGGATTCTGCAGTTTCCTTAAAGAGTTTTCTTTCATATTGTATTATCTCACTTTTGGTGCAAGTTGATGGAAGTTGCATCTTTGAGATTGGGCACAGTAACAGAAAATATATGGGGATTCCCTTAGCAAGTGTGGTCGTTTAGAATACACTAGTTTCTGTACGTGGGATTCTGCAGTTTTCTTAAAGACATTTATTTCATATTGTACTATGTCATTTTTTATGCAAGCTTCTGATATTAGATTCATGAAATTTCCAGTCTATAATGATTTGCTTGTTATTCTTCCGGATTCGGCCGCCTAGTTTTAGTTGTTGCCAATGTTTTGGATGATGATGGATCCTGGATGATCTGAAACATTGGCAAACAACTAAAACTACATGGTCGAATCCAGAAGAGTAGAATAACAAGCAAAAGCTTCTGATATGTTATACTGCAAGCTTCTGCATTATATTGCAAAGTTTCGAGTTTTAGGTTCTTAATTGAAAATGATGGAAGAACTTAAACCACGCTGGCTGTTTAGTATTGGTTGTAAATGACATTCTATAGTGGAATAGGACTTTATGATTTGGTTATTTCAGAATCTTTCTTGTACTCTCAGTGCATAGTTAAAGAGGGAAGCTTGTATCAGGCAAACTATGATGAATAGAAGTGATATTCTTTAATATGCTTTAAATATTTTTTCTGTGTGCCTCCTCCATTCAATTGCTGGTTTAATTGAGGATCCATCGATGACATCTGCTCAGGACCCAGTTTGACCCTTCTAGCAAATGTTTCTTAATTGATTGCTGATGTTAAAATGATTATACACGCTTTGCAAGTATATTGGACTACGCTTTCCAAATTGATCAAATTTACCTTCACTTCTTAATCAACTCAATTCTTAATGCTTAACAACAGCGTTTTCAACTTACACCGCAAATATTCTTAGCATACTCTTTTTGTAGAACGAGACACAAATTTCCTAGTCATATATTTAGTTCTATAAAGCAGTGTGCTCCAGATTACTGAAAGAACATTATAATATATATACACTATGAACTTTGAAGAATATACAATAAAAAATTTACATCTTAAAAATATCAATGTAAATCAGCATAAAAGGAATGAAGAAGATTTTAATGAGTCTATGCCTTTAAAGCCAAACACAGATTAATTAAAATTAAAATTGTTGTGTTTTTAGTTGAACCCAAAACTTTTGAAACAGGACAAAACAAATATTGCATAAATAAATAATAGAAATTTCAATTCTCACCCATGGTAAATAGTTGTGACAACAGTGACATAATTAGGCTGTTGGGCTGTTAGCCTGTTAGCATAGAAAACACACTTCACGGTAACTGTAATGAAGATAGTTAACAGAGAGTGTAGGTGTGAGGCAGGTTTCTACCAAGGCTTATCACATACTCTTTTCTTTTGCTTCATACTGCAAAAGATCTAAATCACAAAGAGCCAACACCAATTTTCATTAGGCTCATATAATCTTCCACTCGGTACACACAACTTTTTTAAATAACAAAACCTTGTGCATACAAGAACTCTTGAAAGAATTGTGAAAACAATTACTAGAAGCAAATAAGTTACTATAACAAACACTATGATTAATGTACTGCTGAGCAACAGATGCACTGGGTGAAGATAGACTTTGTCTTTTGCTTCTCTTTACTAGGTGGAGTAGAAACAAGTTTTGCAGGTGATCCCCAAATGTCTTTGACAGATTTTTCTTTAGCAATCCCTTGTTCTTTTGGCACAACAATTTGTTCAGGCACTGCAACAGTGGAATCATCTTTAAAAAGATGGCGCAGAGGAGTACGGATTTTTTCAGAATCAGTCCTTTCTAAGGACACTCTGGTATCATCCATGTCTAAATTATCCTGCAATCTTGATTCCTTCTTTTCCTCAGGTGATCCTGGAGCTGTAGCAAGTAATGGTGTCTTCGGATCATCTTCACTTCCTTCATGCCATGATTCTAGTGTCGGGCAACTCACATAATCTTTAGGGTACAGTTCACTGTTTGAAGTTGTTGTAGGCTTAGACTTGTCCCCTAGTTGAATTGGATCTTCCTTGCCCATGTCCGAGTGTTGTTCATCCGTTGTACCAGCTGCTCAAGAAACAATGGTAGTAAGAATAATTTTTGACAAGAAGAAACTTCATATCATAAGATGACCCCAGCCCAATACATGCGTTGATTGAATTGCCATTTTACACTGAAATTATAAGCTACCACTAACTGAGCGAGCAGCTTAACACTTATCACAAAGTTCACTTAGTAAAACAAAGCACAAAAAGAAAAATTGTTCCATTTACAAACATTTATAGATTAGCCTATATTTTTAGATCCCTTCTATATTATGGCACCAATATTTTGTGTAGACCAGGGTAAAAGCTATGAATACAAAACATCCTCTGTATGTATTGAGCTCCTGCTTACCATGTTAAAAGAGATCCAAGATGTTTTTCCAATAATACCAATATAAAAGCTATATAGAACAAATACCCTCTGTACTCAACCATTACCATGTCATAAGGTGATCAACACTGCCTTGCCAAAAGCCGATTAACAAGATGGCTTACACAGACATATTTTTCCAGTAGCTTTCAATGGTAAATTTTATATTTTAGGTCATTATACATGCATTATTATTTAAAACATTCCAATCCAAAATGCACCTTTAATAATAGATCAACTAAAAAATTCTACATGTTACATGGACTTCCATTCTTGATTAACAAGCCACCTATACATGTGTAAGTGCTGGCTATGGAGCCTAGTAGACACAACTAATTTTTCCCTATGAACCTGAAACGCAAATCACAATGTGTTAGATTTATAACACAACTCCAAAGCTACATTTTCTTAGACTTAATTAATTTGCTGCACTCTAGTCAAACGTAAAATTTTTGCATCAAGGATGACTTCAAGTGTATTTATTTTAAGCTTGAAATGCATTGATAAAGTGAAGATGGACTAATTTGGATTATACTTTTGGTCAAGTCAAACAATACCTGTTGATGTAATGTTAGTAGCAGGCCACGTTGGAATTTCTTTATCCAGAATGGACAGCATACCATTTTCTGCATTCCCGTTCTTGGTATCTCCTCCATTCACATCTTGCTTCTGCATTTCATTGTCTGAGGCTTCGCTTACATCTTCCTGTTCCTGAGGCGAATCTTTAATAGAACTACTTGAATTCTGCAAGGTCTGATCTGATTTTTCTTCAGTTTGGTTGGAAGTAAATTCACTGCTGGAGAGAGAATCTTTATAATCATTTAACTTGTTAACCTCAGGTTCGAAGATGTCCCTTTCATCTTTTTGAGTCATTCCATTCAATTTTTCTTTAGCGTGCCAGTCATTTTGGCTTTGTAGGGGTTGCTCTTTCTTTTCAAAACTGAAGGTGGCAATGTTTGCTGCTTTATTTTGATTATTGAAATCATGTCCTTCAACTTCAATTGTGTACATAGAAGCAGAGGACTCTGGAACCACAATTTCTGCTAGCTGGCTTACTTCATTAGCCAACACAGTGACAGAAGTGCCGGATGGTTTATCCTTAGTTTTAACCAAGGGTACCATATTCATTTTGTCGATAGATCCCAATGGAGGTGGTCCATCCATTGTTCCATTTGCAATATTTATTTCCCCACCTTTGTCATGATCATTCTGAAGGAACTCATCAGTAAACTGCTCGAAAGCAGGGTTTTCTAGCTTGTCCACAATATTGGAAACACCTTCATTGGATGCTTCAATCTTCAATTCCTGCAGAAGAGTCATATCTGAGGTATCCATGTGTTCTGGAGGAGATAGCAAAGTGACAGACTCTTGAATCGCATCAATTACAGCCAAAACTGTTTCTGATCTACCTTGATTGCCTTGAATTGGTTCTAATTTAGACTGTAAGCAATTAGGAACTTTTAACAACCCATTTTCCACTTCCGACACAGTATTGTTTTTATATTCCAATCCTTGATGCAGGAGAAGTGAATTATTCTCCTCCAGATTCTCTGAAGCAGATTGTGGTTTCACATTCTTTTCCATAACCTCAACAGCAGTAATGTCTTTTTCCTGTTTCTCTGGTTCACTTTTCTCCAAAGGCACAACAGTAGGACTTTCAGGTTTTCCCAGTTCTGATGTTATTTTTTCCTCTTTGGCCTTTATGTTTTCATCATGCAGTAATCCATTGCTCCCCTCAGAGCTATTTATTTGAAATGAATTGTTCTCCTCCAGAATCTCTGAATCAGATTGTGGTTTCACATTCTTTTCCATAAGCTCCACAGCAGTAATGTCTACTTCCCGTTTCTCTGGTTCACTTTTCTCCAAAGGCACAACAGTAGGAATTTCAGGTTTTCCCAGTTCTGATGTTATTTTTTCCTCTTTGGCCTTTATGTTTTCATTATGCAGTAGTCCATTGCTCACCTCAGAGCTATTTATTTGAAATGAATTATTCTCCTCCAGAATCTCTGAAGCAGATTGTTGTTTCACATTCTTTTCCATAACCTCCACATCTGTAATGTCTACTTCCCGTTTCTCTGGTTCTCTTTTCTCCAAAAGCACAACAGTAGGAATTTCAGGCTTTCCCAGTTCTGAAATTATTTTGAGCTCTTTGGCCTTTATGTTTTCATCATGCAGGAATCCATTGCTCACCTCAGAGCTATTTATTTTTGCATTTTCAGTACTGATATTTTCTCCCTTCATCTCATTTAGTATGTTGGAAGCTCCACTGGGTTGTTTGACTGGTTCTTTTAAACCATTTTCTTCAGTTGACATTGTCTTCTGTTGCACATGCATTAGATCTGCGTCCTGTTTAACTTCTGAAAAAGGCTGCAAGCCATTTGACATCTTAGTTGATTCCGCCTGACTAGAACATAATTCAGTTGCAGAGAATATTTTATCTTCTGTGGACATCTCTTCAAGCCCTGTGATTTGAGCCAGCAAAAACTATTAATTCAGGTTTAAGCTCATTACTCTCTCATGTATTAATAAAGTCCTAATAACTTTTAAGCAAAGTCTTTGATAAGTATAGCCAATTACTTCTTTCTTGCATGCCATGAAAATTCCTAATGTCTCGAGAATGCAAACCCCAAGGTTGTCTTTGAAGGTCAGAGATAATCTAGATGATTTTGTTTAAACAGTAATGGGTGATCAAATCTGAATGGTTTATAATAATCATCAACCTAAGAAATAATTTCTTTAGGTAAGTTAGTCCATAAATTCTTGCATTTATACCAAATAAATGACACGACATTACCATGCTGTTGGGAAAGTATTTGAAGTGCCGTGACTGGATTGATTTGGATATCCTTTGCTCCTGCTGCACCTGCATTTCATTGAAATTGTCATTTGCAAATTCTCATAAAACAATTCAGTGAAACTAAAAACGTTTCTGCTGAGGAAGAAAAAAACATACAGTGTGCACCTGAAGCTTGTGGAGATGACATTTTCTGTACGTCCTCTGAAGGTAAGCTCATAACTAGAGGTTCTTGTGTTCCACTTTGCAGAGCAACCTCATCCACAGCTTGCTTGTCTTCATTATATTCCAGATTTGGATCTTTCTTGGCACAAACTTCACTTTTAGCATTGGAACTGCTCATATCTGTTATCTCTCCAGTAGATTCACATGCATTCATAAGAGTAGGGAGCATCCTTTCATTCACAGTCATTTGATTTGCAATGCTAACAACAGTTTCTGTTTGATTGTCATTGATGATGGATTCTGATTCAGGAAAAGGTTGCTTTAACTCAGCAAGTGAGATCTTGATGGACTCATCAAAATGCTTACCCTCAACTTGCATAGCAGCAATTTCTAGTTTTGGTGGTGTGGTGTTTTCATCCTTGTTACCATTGTACTCTGCACCCAGATTCATAATATGAACTTATCACATGGAATGCTTTAAATCAAAGGCATATTATATAAGTCAGTATTAATGCATTTTTATGTGGTTTGATATTAATCTCTCAGCAGGAAGTACAAACAAATGGGTACATAAAATAAAGAAAATAGATTCATTTATTCTTTTTTCATATCCTTCTTTCCACTGGAAATCATACTTTTCTACTCCCATAAACACTTTTTTCAACTTCAATGCTGTGGGCTCTTTTTAGTTCAGATACCTAGTCTTTAACACTGACACTTCACTGCTGATTGCATCGTGTTCCAATTGCTAAAGACTTTATGACTTGAATGATAAATAAAACCCCTAAAAACATACCATGGTTGGGAGGATGATTTTGGCATAACACACATCTAGCACTAACAAATGGCATTCCAGATCTAACTTGTAATAAAGCTTGAAAATGGTTTCATTAGCTATACTCATTGGCCGCTGTTGCAACCTAGGGTATTGTAATGATTACTTCCGTTTCTGTTTGCAACTTGATTATTGCAGCTTTATTGAACTGTCCCGGGCATCAAGATATATTCCAATTTACTCCATTAATCATTTTGATTTAATGTGCTCTCGATGTCTGGCTTTTACATGGATTTTCGATTGGATTGTGCCTAAACAACCATTTTTAAACTATGTTTCACTCGGGTCTTGATGTTTCATTTCCAATGTAAGAAATACTAAGGATCCCGAGGCTAAAACCAACATACTGCAGCATCCAAATAAAAAATTTCTATAAAAGAAGTAGAATGGACCTGATTGTTAAACAAATTGGCAAATGTGTAATGGAATCTACATCAAAGAAGATTTCAGTCAAGAATAACTTGCCTGTGTCATTGGTTAGCACTTCCTCATTCATTGATGATCCTTCTTGTCTTTTGATCGATTCTTCAGCTGGCACTAATGCTTTCTGAGGTTCAATGATCTTGTCATCTAACACTCGCGCTGCATCAACTTCGTGTCCGATTGCTGATTTTTGCGTATTCTCTTCAGAATTCTTGCCTTGAACCTGCTGATCACCATCCACAGCAGAAGTTTTAACCTTCGAAGCCATAGCATCCTTATTAGTTGTGGCTTCTTTCTTTGACCCTGAGCCCGAATCATCTTCAAGGATTCCTAAAGGCGTTGATTTGGGCATTTTCTTCTCAATTGGAGCTACAACACCATCTGAAGAAGATTGTTGGGAAGTCTGATTCTGCATATTGTCCTCCTCTGATTCGCAACAGACAGAATTTTCCAAAATCAAAACTTCTATCAAACTCATTTGAGTGCTTACCAAACATACATCACATATAAATATATGAAGCAATAAGAGAAACAGATCAAAATTTTAAAACATATTCTACCTGGACCAGCTTGGATATTTCTGTTAGGCATCTCATTCCCCATCTTGAGAAAGCCCAAATCTTGATTCCCAACTGTAATTTAAGATGTACAGATGTGGCAGATCCTGTTATAGGATCTTGGTCTCTTGGAACTTATGAAGAATTCACTAAGTAATGATAAACAAACAATCAGATACCAAGGTTCCAATGCTGAGAACTTTGTAAGAATTAGTGACTGGAATTCTCTTATTTTTCTTGCTAATGCGGAAAATGGGCCAAGTGTAGCTGGAAATCAGTAAAAGAAATGGGTAGGACCAATCTAATGCTCTCTCGGTTCAATAGTGCACATAAATCATAAAATACAACCATTACCCCCATTCTAGATTGTGCAAATTCACATGTATGGGCACAAAATCAGTCTCTTCATCAGAATTAAAAACAAGCATATTTCAAATATGGTATTAAAATCACATGGATATTCCCAGAACTTGACATACAGTAACCAAGAGCCAGCCTAAAGTCCCTTGATCACAGCAACAACATGAACTGTATAATACATATATCTTCTTGGAAACATAAACTCAAAGATATGATTGCACAAGCATTTTGGAAAGTACTCTTCTATTCAGGAACGAAAACCAAGATGATATCCACCTAAAACATAAAGATATTCATGAACGAACAGTCATGAAGAAGAAAACTCTCAAAAGCATGACAGTCTGCATAGGGTGACACAGCCTTAAATATATATTATTCTTTTGAGAATGCAAAGAAAAATCCCATCGGGAGCACCTTTTTGAATGGAATGGAATTCAAATATTGTTGTGGGACTACTTCAGCTGGTAATAGAAAAAGATGATTTCTCTGACAGAGAGATATAACAAGTTTTTTGTGCTCGACAAGTATCAAAGTCATGACAGTGGATCAGAACCCAAGGTTTATGGGTATCCATAATGTTGATTCATTATGCATTTGAACTGTATAATAGGGGCAATTAAGCATGTGGGTCCTTGATTTAGGCCCATATTCCACTTGCTTTAGATAAGCTCATGATTATCAAAGATTTAGAGTTCCTTTTTTTCTCTTTTTCCTGCCCTTGCTTTTAGCTATTTCTCACTTTTTTCTTAGGACTGCAACTGTTACCAGTTTTCTGTGAGGTGTTTATATTATACATATTAATCAGAGTCCTCTTTTTCCCCCACCAGCTGTAAGGCTTTTTGACTTGGATAATAGCGAAAAAGCTTGTATATGAAAGCTACAAAACCTTACTTCAATACCAAGGAAGGCTTGATTATTTTGACAGATTGGATTTGAAAGTGGTAGGACACTTATGTAGTCCATATGTATTTATTGGATTGCACTTACTCTTACTAGACAAACTTATATAAAACATGATTGAAAATAAGTTCTTTCATTTTGGCTATACCTATACATGTCAACACAATTTCGATCAAAGAATCGTAGATGAAGTAATGTTTTTTTCCTTTTGGGTGGGGGCAGTAGTTAGTAGGTGAAATTATAAGATGACCGGATATGATAGGGTAATACACAACTTTTTTGCTTTTTAACTACTGTATGACCATAGGAAATGCTAATCATAAGAGACCACGTTGACATTTATTTGATAGATAAGAGTAAAGGTGAGAGGTAAATCTTTAATATGTAAGAATAAAGGTCAAAAGTAAAAGCAATTTATGTTAGTTAGAAACACTTTATTAATTATTTTAAACAATTTTAAAACATCTTTTTATAAGGTTTAAAAAGTGATTGTTTGGTTTGTCTTCAAAATATGGGTGTTTATAAGATGGAAACAAATATAGAATATTAAGTACAAGAAACATGTTTGTGGGTGCAGATGATAGATTAATATCTTTCAAATCATTTATTAGGTAGGCTCATCAAACATGTCAAGAATTTCTCAACCATCCTACTCTTTTGCATAGTCAAGAAGACAAGGACACTTCTTGTAGTAGAATCATAAGTATTGTCTTAGTGTCTCTATGCCTAAACCCATAAACATTGCCACATAGAAAAGAAAACCAACCTCACTAATGCATGGAGGTAGAGAGAAATAACCATGTTGGACATGAGGTAGATTAATGGCCTCATCTCAAGAGTGGCAATGGCTTCATAAATTAGGTGGAGTACTAGATTAGGAGGTGGTTAACTTGTGGTATTTTGAAGATGTTGAAATTTCAAGGCGCCTTTTAGTCCTAACTTATATTTGTAAGTACATAGAGGAAACCACATATAATGTTATAGTTAGAGAATTACAATAAATCTTATCATCAGAATAATTTGGCTCTATATTTGAAATTCCATACTTGAAAACAATGATAACCCTTAAAAATTTCAAAGTCTAACAATATAAGTAGGCCAAGGAGTTGTACCCCAAATAAGAACAATTATCTAAGAAAAAAATAGGATTAAATAGAGGAAAAGGGGTTTGAATTCATTTCCAATCTTGTTGATCATAGCTATGAGTCCCAAAGAAATATTTGAAAATCTCAAACACTCACAAGATAGATACTTCAAATTAGTCATCCTTGAGTGAATCATCCTTTCCCTTGTGGGAAATGCCTTAAAACAGTCATAAAATAAGTAATTTTGGGATCCAATCTCACTTGCCAAATTCTTTGGTGTCAAAATAGTCAAGTGTAGGGAGAATAACGGAGGCCCTAATTCTAATGTAGCTCATTAAGAGCTAGGGAGAAAGGACTGAGAACTCTATATAGAAGGATCGCCATATAATTCTTGAAATCCATATTTCAATTCAATCACCAATATTTCCACCAATTTCAAGGAGGTTGAAGCCCTAGCTTGCTAGGAACAATATCATAGATAAGTTCATGCATGTGAAGAATATTTTAAAGATTTAGAAATAAATTGAAGTTGCTAAAAAATAACTATAAGAAATATAATTCATACAACTATTCTAGCAAATGATAGAAAATTAATGTAACAAAATAGAGTTAGTTTTTGCAAAGATATGCAAATACTCAAGAAGAAAAATAGCAATACAAGAGCACACAATAGCATAAATGAATAACAATCTAGAGGAGTGGATACATATATAGGAAGGAGAGGAAGAAAAACCAACCAATGAGAAAAAAATACTCTAACTACTAAAAGTTGGTGAAATTTACACTCATGAAAAATGTCATCTACCATTATTATGATCCACTCACTACAACAAAGCAAACTAAACTAAATTTGTTATAAAATATATAATATTCAACCAAGGAAAATAAAAACCTATAGTAACACCCCTCTTTAAGTGCAACTTTGGTGGGTACAAGATGGTTTGGACAAATGAATCTTGATGATGTAACCATGTATAGATGGATCCTCTCAAAGATAAGAACCCCCTAAGAAGAGAGACAAAAGCCCCCAAATAGAAAGAAAATAATCCCCATAAATTAGAGAGATAAATGAAGGACAAAGTAGCCTCCTTAAAGGAGTAGACTCTTGCATCTCCAAGGAAGCTTAGAAATGGAGAAAATTACTTTTTGTGAAGGTTTGGTGAAGATGTCAACAATATACTTGGTAGTTGAATAATATTAGAGAGAAATTACCCATCCATGCATACACTCCTAGATACAGTGTATACGAACCTTTATTTGCTTGGTTCACTAATGGTTGATCGGGCTCCATGAAATCTATACGAAACTATAGGTGTAATAAAGTCTGACATATGATCATATTAATTGGATACTAAATTTAGAATATGTTGAAGTCAAATGTCAATACTAACAACATTAACAACCCTTGATACTTTGCCTCATTAAAATATAGAGAAATAATAGATTCATTCTTACTTGAATAACATATAGGGCTTAGACCAAGTAAGAAGATAATCTTAAGAATTGTATGCCCAATTAGAATCAGTGTTCTACCGGTAAATGAATCTATGAACTTATTACTAATCAACCAGACGCCATAATATAAAATTAAAGTGCATAAACAAAGCAACACATAAAGAAATACCATAACACCAATATTTTTACGTGGAAAACCCCGCAAAGGGAAAAACCACAGTGGGGCTAATACCCACAATATCTATATACTTGATCAAGGTATACAAATATTACATAAGGGGGTACACACATGCATACAGGCTCACCGCTTAGAGCTCACTACTCAAACAAAAGTCTCATTGACTTACACAATATTACACAATGATTACAAACATTAATGGACTTAAATAGTGCATAAGACCATGTTGGATAAGTTCCGGTTTAAGCTTTGTCAACCTTCACTGAACCGGTTTTACTGAGCTACCAGTTAGGATTGCGCACGTGTAACTGTGCACAAATGCTAACACTCGTTGGCCAATTCACATACCATCAATCTCTAACTGATTCACATCACAAATCACATCACCATAATAATGAAATACATCACTAAGTGATCTCCCTTAAATACCCTTTTAACTTGTTCAATATGTCGGCCTTAATAAGAAAATAAACACGTCGGCTTCTGGATCATAAAGTATGTTATGCATTATCCCAATGATCATAATTTGATGTCGCCCCACACGCTACCTCCAATACCACAAATGATTTTACCGGGTCCCATAATTCCTTAACTGGGTCCTAAAGTTACTTGTACCAAGACTTACTAGTTAACAAGAGTAAAGCAATAGGGTGTATACCAATTGGCCCAATCTAGGCAAAATGATAAAGAAATGGTTATGGGTGAGAAATACCAACCCCTGAAGATGAGTTGCCATCAATGACAATCCAAAATGCAATATACCTTAGAAGGTGACTACCAGATGAGTGTCAATTGCCAACAATCTCCCCCTTTGGCATTGATGGCAACACTCATGTGAAAAATGATAACCTTTGAGTGCTCGCCCTTTCCTGTACATCCATGCAACTATATACATCTATACACTCCCCCTGTGATATGCATTCATTTTTCACTGTGCTCCCCCTTTGACATCAATGACAAAGTGGAGTGCCCACCAAAAATGTTGTACATATATATACATACCGATTCCTATACATGTTTCAAAATATCAACATACAAAGTCTTCAAAAAATGAAAATAAGTATCCCATTGTTGCTTAAGAGAATCAAGAATGGAGTTGAATCCATTCAAGAGACTGGCATAATACTCAATGGCTTGGGATTCTGTCGGATCCTCCTACTGCATGTTAGGTATACACTCAGTTTTATGACATATCATGTTATCTAGTTAGGGACCAATAAAGTTTCAGAGCTCTGTTGCTCGCCTTATTACACTATCCCTTTCCTTTTCCAACCTCAAAATCTAATCCATAACTGCCAAAAATGGACCTTCTAAAGAACTTGTTAGATTTGCTTCTGGATTATAAGAATTCAAAATCTGGAGCAAGTGGTCCTTACAATCCAAAATTTGCTTGTCTATGGGGGCTGTGAGCTTGGAAAAATCTAGACAAGTCTTATACACTTTACCTCCTTCCGCTAATGCATCATCAATAAATTGTAAACAAATTTGAAGTTTATCCTTTTTTGATGCAATCATCTTCAAAAATGTCTGCTTCCTAGCCTCAACAAATTTATCTTTAGCCTCAAGTGCTAAAAGCTTTACCAAAGAATCATATTACTTAGGAATGTATTCAATGATTTCCTGTAGTTTACTGGAAGAGCTTGAGCTCTCCTTAGCCTGAAATTTTGGTACAAGCCGGTTCAAAACATCAAAAGTATTTTAAATTAATTCTCCGTCTTTAGATTCCTCCCATGCCAGTTCCTGAGTTGCCTATGCTTGAAGTGTTGTAGTGGCCAAAACCTTTTCCGTCGGTGACATCAAATGATAAGGTTTGTCAAAATTGATAGAGAATTGTGGTATTTTCCCTTTAGCTTTTGACAATGAAGTGTCAATTGCCAAACTGGAAGGGAAATCTAAATATGTCTTCTTGCCTGTGTCTGTCGGTGACTTATCTTCTGAAGTCTTTTCCACCTATGCACCGGTGGCTTCGCCACTTGGTGCTTCACTATATTCTGGTGTCTCTTCAGAAACCTTATCTTCTAAACTTTTATCCTTATCAACATCTGCTGGTCCAAATTTTGTGAATGTAATTTTTTGACCTCTAATCTATCATACAACTCCTTAGGCAAAATTTTCTCCAATTCGATCAAAGTCCTCTAAAAGAATCAAGATATAAAAAAATTGCCTCCTCTAATTGCTTCTTGTCTTTATCATCAAAATCATCATAAAATGCAGAAATGTTATCCAATTTTCCATCATTAATGATCTGATCAATAATCTCCTGAGCATCTAACTTTTTCTTACCGGTTCTCCTTTTGGCTTCCAGTTTAGATTGCTTATCACCTTTTGGCTTTCTCTTATGTACAATTGTGATTTTTGGAGTCCTCCGAGGTGGCTCCTTTACTGGTTCCTTCTTTTGTTCTTCCTTCTTTTCTCTCACAACTCTCGCAAATACATATTTCTTCTTTGGAGCTTGTTTGATTTCCTAATCAGATTCAGTCTCCTTTGAAGAAACAGTCATATACTGCCTTGTCGATTTTTGTTTTCTCTTTACCGATTCCTTCGGCTTAGGACTTGTAAGCTTGCCGGATGGTCCTTCCGATCATTTGGGTGGTTCAGTTGTAACTAGGACCACATTAGGAGTGGCCTGAGCTGCCTTCTTAGCCTCTCTCTTCTCCTTCCTTTTCTTCTTTTGTTCTTCCTTCCTCTGGGCTTCAAGAATAATAACTTTATGCTCTACTTCAACCTTGTCATGGCCTTCATTGATTAATTGTTCTGTTGCAACCCTTGTCATTTTCCTTCTGATGGCAGGTGCAAATTGTTCCTGGTGAACTTTCAGACCCTTCTCCTAAGTTGTGCCAAATTTCTCTTCCTTCCCATCAATTGGAGCTTTCAATAAATGTTGTGCATATGCATCCAGTGTGGCCTCATCTACTTCATAACCCATCGACATGATCCAGACTGTTCTAGGTTGGACTGCCTCCATCATGCATTCATCTTTGTTAACCAATAAACAAATAGTATCCTTATATTTTTCAACAATTTCTTTTGAAATTCTAACCCTATTTTTTATTTCTTCTTGAAAAGTTTTGAAAAAGGCCCACAGATTAGCCTTTTGTTGCTTATCACCTTGCTGGTCTAGTATTTGCGCAATTTGTGTTGCAATCGGTCTATCAAAAGCCCATTGAATTTTCCCATAACCCGGTACCATATTCAGAAAGTAAAATGTCAAGCATATGATGAAAGAACCATACCGAAAAGTATTCTTCGTGCCTTGCTTAATTTTTTGGAGATTGGTCATCAATTCCTTCAGCATAATACTACATAAGTCACAATGCTTATCTTCTTTGACCATATGGTATGCAATATGGATGGCGGTTCTAGAGACAAAGTTCAACCGGTTTGACTGATAAACCTTATAGCCAATCACCATTGCTACAAATTTCACATCAATATCCCTAATGTCATCAATTCTCATAGATCTATCATCATATGTGGCGCCGATGAGTTTGTAGAGATCTTTGTTTGATATTGACCAAACCCTTGGTAAACCTCTGACCTTGTGAAGGCATGTGATGTTATTGATCACTTCTTTTGTAATTTAATACAACCGGTCCAACCACAAGAATTCCCCATGAATGCGGCTAAGAGTATACTGTACCCATTCATCTTTGTCAAAAGTCAAAAAATCCATGAACTAGGTAAAACCCTTCCTTTGCAGATGTGCATATTCCGGTTTTAGTTGATTTTCGGTGATTAGATGATCAGTGAACACACATGACATCTCATAATTCCCGATCTCCTTGATATCGCAATGAATGTATGCCCTAATGTCTTCAGTATGAAGAACACCATGACAAACACTCGAAAATGCTCCCAAGGGATCATCCAAAAGTGATTTGTAAGGATGTTTCTTAAATTCCAGATGAGGGAGGTTCTTGATTTCCACTACCAAAAGAGTATCAATATTCAATGATGATGCCATGATAAATTTTGAGGGTTTCTACAAACGGTAAATACCTTGATAACTTGTCGGATGATGAAATGCTCTTCAAATTCAAATGCTCGCACAAATCGCCTTTGGACTCTTGAATGCCTTAGAAATTTCTCTTCAGAATACTCGATTGCTATGTGAAGAATTGATTTAACTTTTCCCCTTTTTATCATCATTAATCCTAATTTTCCACTGTCATAAATGCTACTGGAGAATCTGACCGGATCACATAAGCTGCATATAGGTTCTGGTAAACACTTGAATTCGCTTGAGTAACCATCTACTACCAAAATTATTTGATTACAAACCTAATCTGGGGATTTTGCATGATCTTCAATTATTTGCCCACCCTTAAGGCTGAATGCCTTAGTTACAGGTTGAAGTTCCTGCTTTTGGTGCAGGACCTAATGGCTCTACTAGTTGATCTACCGGTTATGTCTCTAATTTATGGACCCATCTTCTTTCATGTTGTTTTTTGATATCTTCAACCTTTTCCTTTCCTTTCTCATTTGCATTCCATCAGCTACCGATGGATTCTTACTCCTGCAATACTTAGCAATATGTCCAATCTTGTTGCATGCTTAAGAGACAACATTGTTCTTTTGAATTGCTTTGTTATACCCTTGATTTCCTTTTGATCTGCATTGGTTATCCATATGTCCAAATCTACTACATGCATGACATCTGACATTTCCAAGACCAATGAATGATGCATTGTTCTGATTATTCCTATTTTTGTACTGACTTGCTATATGACTATATTTATTGAAAACAAAGCATGCACCATTAAATTTGTGAGCATTAGGTTGTCTTATCGGTGATTTTTGGTTCCGGTTGTTGGCATGATTCTGCTTGTGACTGGATGATTGATCTTGTCATGCAGTACTGGAGATTTCTCCTATGTCATATGTAAGACCTCTCTTGTCATTAACATCATTCTGGCTTTTCAGTAATTCATCAAGTCTTGCAGAGGTAGCTTTGAATTTGTCTTTGTACTCATTTACAACCAAGTCATCTCTCATGATTATGATTTGTCTTTCAAGTTCTTGTTCATTATTCCGTGACTGAATCACTTCAAGTCTCAACATCTAATTCTTATGTGTCAGTTTGTTGGATTCATCTGATTTGTCCTTCAATGCTTGAGATAGGTTTTCTTCATTCTTCTTTTTGTCTTTAATCTCCTTGCACATTTTCATAGTTAGGGCTTGCATTTCATTCTTCAAGGAAGTATTCTCCCGAGTAAGTTTCTGGCATTGATCTTTTAAGGCATCTTCCTCATCACTACTCTGATTTTGCAATTGATCACATAGTTCCTTCCTCTTAGCTTGAGTAGGTGATAACTTTCCTTGTAATGATATCTTTCCCTATAATCACTACACAGGTTGCATGTGAATATATGGGTGATGATTTAGGATGGATTGGAAGGTGTGTATCTTTATTAGATGTGTTGTATCATTCCCTAAAGAAGTGATCTTCAGTGTTTGCAAGTTATTTTTGTATCTTTCCCTAAGGTTATGTGCTTTAGCTTTGCAAGTAATCTCAAGGGAAGTGAGCTCCTTGGCCTCTGGCCTAAACATTGTAACTCAGTTATTCATATTTCTAGATAGTTCTCACCATGGTTTTTCCTAGTTTGGGTTTTCGATGTAAAATTCTTGGTGTTCATGTGTGATTGATTTTGTGGTTTTAATTGTGTACTTTCATGCACATGGTAGATGAAATGAATGATAAGTAGAAAGTTTAATTTTGATTAAGGTTTTGTATATATTGATTCACCCCCCTTCTTAACATACAATAGTGTTCAACATAACAACCATGATGAGGATCAAAGTGTAGAGGATGAGATTTCTTACTCTTGAAGTGATGAACTTCAAGGAACAAACCAACCTTTGTTCTTCCTCACTTTATTGTCCCTAAAGGTGAGCTAGGGATGCAAATTACAAAACTAAACAATTAACACCATAGAGACCTCTGAAACGACCTTTGCTAAGTCTTTGTTCTCATGATGAATGTGCATAACTAGGATACTAGTGTGACATGCTAACATCCTGTATGGATAGAGTACAAAGATCATACAACAGATGTGGACACAACAAAATTATTAAACTGATGATGTTGTGCTAAATAAAATGAAAAGAATGAAATACATATAGTTAAAAAGAGATAGAAAAAGATAAAAGGAAGATTACAACTAGTCCATGATTGAAGCCTCCAACAAGATAATCTCCTTCTCTCAATCATGGACCTACACACAAGCAAAGGAAAATGTTGGGAATGTGTTAAGAGGTCTACCTTTGTCAAACTCCTGTTTTGGTATTTTGAACTCCACAAACAACCAAGATGATAACCACAAGTGAAAAGAAGATTATAATGATATAAGTAAATAGTTAAGACGAATGATATTCTAGATGGAAACAAAAGACATGCAAACAAGCAAAAAGATAAAGGAACTCCCCTTCAACACCCAAGAAACTATCACTTGAATGAATGGAGTTGAGTCCCAAGATCTCTCCAGAGATTGTGATGATGGTTCATGCTAGAAAACCCTATGAAAGATGTAGAAGATATACCCATAGCTTGAGAATATATTCAAATGATCAAGTCCCAAAATCCTCTCAAATAAGTGAGATATATCTACCCCCAGGAAGAATCTTGACGTCAATGGTTGCAGATTGAGGCATTACAAGCTCTTCCAAGAATAGGCGTAATGCTCATATGACCACCTACAGATTGACATATTCGTGGGACACTAGTGTGGTGTGGGGACATCTCCATGGTGTGCTAGTGTCCATAAGTTGAATAGTCATCATAGTTGGGAAAATGCTAGATTCTAGGCCAACAAGACAATCCATGTGGACAAAAGGACAAGGAGATGAAGAATGACTCCAATTAGCCTAAAGTGAAGGTGCTTATGTGATGTGGAATTGTATAAGGTAAAATTTATGACATTACATTTTTCCCCCACTTTAGCAAGCATATCATTATTGATAGATGTGAAGCTAAAGTAGATAGAAATAACCAAGATAAGTGGAAGACAAATTCGCTCATCAAAGAAAGTTGCTCCTAGTGAGATAAACTTGAAATTGTGTTAGATTTTGCCAAGCTATTTCATTACAAACATGTTAGCTGTAGACAAACCTGTTAGATGATAATTTTGATAATAAGTGATCAAGCATGAAGCTGACAAGATAGTGTAATAGAAATAGATCCCATTTAATGGAGGAGAACCCCTATTATGAAAGATACAAGATAGTGATGGTATGGGTAGAAAGTTGTGTTATTCTAGATAGCCATAAGATTAGGCAAGATTTCACTAGTATGGGTATCAAGTTGTGTTACCCTAGAAAGCCATATGAAAGGGTGACCGTAGATTGATTTGATAAGCAGTGGATTGACCCCCACAAAAGGTGACAATATAAATAGATCAAGTGGTTTGGCCCCCACCAAGGCAACAAGATGAATCAATCAATTGGTTTGTTCCTCACTAAGGCAAACAAGATGCCAAGATAAATAGATGCAAAGTGCATATTGTACAGATATGATAGCCCCCCCTTAGAATGGTAGGCAAGAAAGGCATGTCATTCTTAGGACAAGAAATGTTGTGTCATGTGAACATACCAAGATGTTTCCGTGGAATTACATCTTCGATGGATGACATGTATAAGACCCACAACATCGACAAAAATGCAGGAGCATATGGGGATCCGATTGTTTGGCATCGGAACCCATAACAATAAGATAAAATAAATAGTATAGTTGTAGATGGGTGTTTCATCATAATGCTGAAGTTCTCAGATTTGAAGAAGGAGACATGAAGACAAAGATAAAATAAAAATTTGGGTCAACATGGAAGAAGACCTAAATTCCCCCAACACTTTGTTTTGTCCCTAAATGTCGAAAGAAAGATATGACAAAGAGAAGAAATAGATTAACAAATAGAAGAATTTCCACAATGGAAAATCCCTTGTATCTGAGATCCTATAGAGTAACTCAGGTCCTCTAGGAGAGTACAATATATTAAGACAATCAACCTCCCATTTCCAAGCACCAATGAAGTAGCTTGCGTTCTCCAGGGGAGAACAAACATGTAAAGGAAGCATGGGGGAACAGAAACATGCACACATGATAAGCTACAAGATAAGAAAAGTATTGTCCTAGAGGTTATTCCTTAGGAGATCATCATCCTCCCAATCTAAATCATATGGGGAAGGAGGACAAGGTTAGAGAGGAACCACCATGAGGGCAACACCAGGCGCCTCATCAGTAGCTAGAGCAAGGGATGAGACAACCTCAACATCCATATCCACAAGCTCAGAAGAGGTGAGAGTCAATGATTAGGTGAAGACCATAGACAATGCTAGAATATCTTCCAAAGAGTTGAATAAGCATGCCTCTATAGAGGAAGCAAGTGACTCAGTTTGAGGAGGTAATACAAGAGTTAGACTATTGACCTTCGCAAGAGGGGCAATAAAAAACTCGGGAGAAGGTGGAGCCCTCTTAACAATGCAAATAGAAACAGGTAGAGAAATAGACACTATAGTAGGCAAAGAGATAGGTGAGGAACATGCCAATTGATTTGCATCGATGAAACTCCAAAAAGGGCCCTACTCAAACTTGCATTTAGACTGTGTAGGAGGAACAATCCACTTGTCAATCATAATAGGCTAGAGGACCCCAAGAAATCTCTGATGAAGAGGCAGTTGCAAAATAGGAGGATCAAACAAAGAATCTCTAGAGACCATGTGCATGTGCAACATATCCAATGGTTAAGACAACATAGATATCTCAAGTAGCAAGGTGATGAGAGGAATCTCTAGGGATGCCACAATGAAGAATTGAAGCCTTTTAGGAGGAGGTTCATCAAAAGCCCCAAAAGCAGTTGACAACAACACCAAAGATGTTGTAGATAATGGAATGTCCAAAGGAATAGGAACAAACACAACAAGAATGGATGCCAAAGGTGAACCCTCAGACTACAAAGAAACATCATGTTCTTGGGCGATTGATAGTCAATGAGATTTATGATCATGCGTGCACATTGATTACAACAAAGACGGGGACCAGGAGTTGAAGCCCGAGAAGGGTTAGGAGAATCATGCTCCATAGGAGAGGCCTTCAAGACTATGTTTGGGACATGAGAAAGCCCCACCAATGGAACAAGAGGTGCCCCTAAGATAGGCACTATATTCACATCAATGAGAACCCTTTCTTGCTTTGCTTGAGGAGCAATTAGAGGAACAGGGGGTTCCTGCAAAGGCTATGAAGTAGGAGTGAGTGACAATGAATGAGAATGAGGGGAACCCTTCCCCTTTCCATGTCGAGTAGGATGAGGGATATCTACCAAGATCAGGAGCTCGAAGGGAGGGCGGGCCCCAAACTTTGATAATACAAGTGCCTTTCCCTTGTGTGCACTAGGTGAAGTCGCAAGAACAAAAGACATTGTTGGAGGGTGTGTAGTCCTAGGAAGACAAGGAGGTCTACTCAAAGGAATAGGTTTAACCTCAACCCTCAGTGAAGAAGGGACATAAGGTACCACCTAGACTCCAACACAAGGATAAATAGAGCGAAATTTGATGCAAGAAGAGGCAACAAATAGCTAGGCTGAACCGATTTAAGATCCAACTCCCTCATTTTATACTAATAGAAAACTCTATACATTAAGTCACAATGGGGAAGAATAGGTCCAATTAGAGCAAGCAAAAAATGATCTAGTGCAAAATCCCCACAGGCTTCCAGTGATCGATATCCTGTATCCTAGATGACATGTATTGAACCTTCATGAGGAAAATTTAGACACTTATGGATCACTAAAGAAATTTTATCCATAGCTACCAACCAGGGAATATCTAGTTTAGCATGAAAGAGGTCCGATTCAGGGATGATAACAAATGTGGTCAAAATAGCCTTGGGTCCTATGAGGACCATCAAGGTGGTATTGCCCAAAGGAGAAAGAGATAGACCATAATGCATTCTCAAGGTAGCACATCACTCATCATATATTGGCCTATGCCATCCATTTACAAACAAAGTCTCATTTGTGATAAAATCAACTTTGCATGAAGGATCAATCATTACACCCGTAATAGTTTGACCATTAAGATTCATAGGGATGTATAGAGGAGAAAGCTCTCCATAATATGGGGCATCTAGAAGGGCGAATGATATGTCAGAAACTTTTGTCTTCTAGATAGGAGGAGAGATTGGGGTGATAGTGACCATGCTAATATAAGGGCCCTCATTTGATGGTGGGTCTATGGATGATGTAGAGGTGAAATTAGATGAGTGAGGTGGAAAATGATCTGTATAAATTTGCAATTTACTATTCATTTTATCAACAGACTTATTGGACTTATGTTTTCTCTCATTCACCTTAACGGCTTCATTGTCAATGTGGTATTGGACTGTGTCTAAGATGATAACAATGTTTAGTATCATGTCCAAGAACATGATTACATTAACAAAATTTCTAACCATCATACCAATGAGGGTATGGTCTATTGTTAGGAAAAGGTCCAATCTTTGAAAGGGTTATGAGATTATCCTTTAACAATTTTTGCATTATGCTCAAATAAGAGTCATTCAACTTCGTGAAGACCCTATTAGGTTGTGGTTCATGTGCAGTAGCTGTAGACACTTAAAAATAATTATTTTAATTATTCCTTGCATAATTAACTAATTAATTATGTTAATTCAAATTCCTCTCAATATTAATTAAATATAATTAATATTGTCACTATAGCATATGATTGATTGATTTAATAAATCAATCCCTTTCTTTATTCTTCTAAAAAAATCAAATCCTCACAAATCTTCCTCTTAGCTAATTAATTTCAATTAATTAGTTAACCTACACGATTCCTACAAATCATCTTCTTAATTCATCATTAACCTAATAAATTCTTCTAGAAACTCCCTAAACTCACTTAACATTATTCTTCTAATTTTTTATTACCTCCACTCATTCTCTCTCCTAATCAAATTATCCTAATCCCACCTAACATTTCCTCTAATCCCCCTCTTAATGAATCATTAATGGCTAATCAACATGATTAGCCACAAAGTCAACTCCTTGCTTTTAAATACTCTTTTCCTAGGTGAATGTAAGATTTTCAAAATCTCACATTCCTCCAAGCATCCCCTCTCCCAAAGAATTTTTAATTCTTTTTTTATTCCTCTAATCCCCATGATATCCTTTTTTGGAGAATTTTTAATTCCTCCAATGCATCTTGTGGAGTGTGGAGATAAGAAATGTCTTTAAGGCATAATTCTTGGTCTCCACACCCTCTCTTCGACCTTGTGTGAGTTCACAAGTAAATCTTAGCCCTTCATCTTGAATTCATCCTAGCCATCCATTTTCCTCTCCTCTTCCTATTAAATAGGGCTCCATCCCTTCACTCAAAATATCTTGAAATCCAGTAAGTTTATGCTGCCCTTTTGAGCCCAGGAAATCATCTTGGCAACTTGATCATCTCATCCTTATCATTTTTCAAATCCATTCCATTTGTGCACAACATTGGAGAGCCATCCACATCCAACAATCAAAGGAGCACATCAAGTGGAGCATTATCAAGGGGCACCTTCACTTCATCAAGCTCAATCCAAAGGAGAAGGTAAAATAGCAAAGTGAAATGGTCTTTTAATGATATTTTAGCATTCTGCATGTTTATTTCGTTATTTTTGATCATTTGACCCTCAAATCTATTTTCCCCTCTTCATTTTGGCACGCCCAGTGGGACCCACGTCCCTAAGAACTAATATTTTTTTTTAGGTTTTTGTGAGTTGTGAGACGCAGGTTCCAGAATAGCGCGACTGCAGAAAAAAAATTCTTTTTTTTGCAGGTTCCAGAATAGCAGCTCTGTATTTCTGCGCAACAACTTCTTTTCTATTTCTGTTTCGTTTTTGTTTCTATTCTTTTTTTGTTTCTATTTCAGTTTCAGCACAATAGCTCTGCGAATAGCGCGAGCGTTTTTGTGGGAATTTGAATTCCTATTATCCGATCTATTATTTGCTCTGTTATCTGCTCTGTTTAATTATAATATGTGTGAAAGTAGGGGAGTATGCTCTTGTCTATATAGACAATCAGAAATCCAGACCTTTCACTTTTCTATTCTGTTTAGCGCGACTGTATGCTCTGACTGCAAGAAAGTGTGAAAATAGGAGAGTATGCTCTTGTCTATCTAAACAATTAGAAATCCGGACCTTTGACACTTTTCTATCTGTTTAGTGCTACTATCTGCTTTGTTAATCTGTCTGAAATTTTTAGGCGCTAACTGTAGTCTGCATTTTTTATTTTTATTTTCCATTTCCTGTTATCTGCTTTGTTTAAATATAATCTGTCTGACCGCAGGAAAGTGTGAAAGTAGGAGATTATGCTCTTGTCTATCTAGACGATCAGAAATCCAAACCTTTGACATTTTTTTTTATTCTGTTAAATTTAGGATTTCTGCTCTGTTAAATCTAAGGTTTTTGCTTTGTTAAATCTGAGTAAAATTTTTTCTGTTTTTTCACCATATCTTCTTTATCTTGACTCCATTTTCCTCCAAACTCCACCAGATTCTCTGCATTGCCATTTTCCACATTTTCTTCCTTGGGGCCTTATCCCAAAAATCTACTTTTTGAAGCCTAAATCCCATATTTATCTATTTTTAGGGTTTGCCATAACTTCTTCCCCTTTTATCCAATCACCTCCAAATTTTTCCCATATTATCCATCTCCAACTTTTGCTTCTTTGCCCCTCTTTGACAAATTTTCCCATTCCTTCATCTCTCCTCCAAAATCCCCATTTTTTGTTTGCCTATCCCTTGGAAAGTGGCAAAAACCTAGTCAAACCCCATTTACCCATCAAAGCTTTCTTCAAATCCACATTTTTCATTAGTAAAAAAGTTTTTATTCATGTTTTTCTATTCATTCTCCAAAAAATAAAAAAAAAAAATATTTTTGTCATTTTGTTGTTTTTTGCAGAACGCTTGTTGAAGACTCTATTTTTCCAAACTCATCAAATTGTTTTGCAGGATGCTTGTTGAAGACTCCATTTTTTTTTCAAACTACTAATCAAGTTGTTTTGCAGGACGCTTGTTGAAGACTCCATTTTTCAAAATTACTAATCAAGTTGTTTTGTAGGTTGCCTAGTTGATCCAACCAAATCTTGTGCATTTATTTAAATTAGGCACCTAGATATTAATTAAAATGGAATGAACCATTGTCTTATGTGTCTTTAAGAAAAGTGTAAAGGTAGGAAAGTATGCTCTCATCTTACTAGACGATCAGAAATCTAGACCCTCCAACCTTTTCTTGTTTGATTGTGTGTTTACCTCTAGCGAGCCTGCCCTCCCAACTTGCTCTTTGAGAAGGTAAGAGGGGAACGACCCAAGTGAGTACACCTGGACCTGGGTTTCCCAACTCACTATAATAAATAGGCCATTGACTACGAAAGGGTTAATGGTTGGGGCTATATGAGAGTTCACTCTCACATTGGGTGCTTAGTAGGATCCTAGAGATCTCAATCATGCTTGCGTGACTACTAAGTTCTTGGTGCTTCATTGGGCTATAGGCCTCAATTGCGCTTGCGCAACTTCGAAGGGTAGCTCCTAACAGGAAGACTTACTAAACACCTTGTTCATAGTGGCCAAAAACCTTCTAGTCATTAGTGTAGGAGGTCAGACCTCTGAAGCAGCCCATATTCTTACGGCCCTTAGTAGAGACACAAAGTTCGCCATGAGGAGTTTTCATGGGAATTGATGCTTGGCTGCCCCAAGAAGTGAGTGCCATGGAGGGGAGCCAGTGGGGTCAAGCATCTAAGTGTCCGCTTTGGGTAAGCATAGATGGGAAACCAATTGGGATTCAATGACTATTGTCCTTGCCAGCCTTAAGAATGTTGTATATGAGCATGAGTGTCTTTGATATAATATGCATTTGATCACTGTGTTTGCTTTGTTTGATACATACTTGCCAAGAGTAGACTAAAAACACATCACTATCCCCAAACACTTTGCAAAAACATTTGTCAAGACACAAACAATTGTCCAAGTCATTACCCACACAAAGTCCAAAATTGCATCAAAACTCTGTCCGTCCCATTTTTCATAAACCTAAGAGAGAAGCTAAGAGTCCGTCATCTCCATCAACATTCAAGTTTGTCCTTTGAAACACCAACTATCATCCAAATCAGGGTGGTCGTATCCCTTCATACAACTTGCCATTAGAATCGATCCTTCATGTTCATAGCAAAGACAACCTAGTCATCAAATTTCTTCTAAACCATCACTACTATACCTCCTCCATCAATCATCCTCAAATTTACTAAGTCCTTTCATCACAAATTTCTTAAGTCCTTTCATCACAAATATCGTGTATGGTCGCAACTCGATCCCAAAAGAAAAAGATGACTAAACAACAATATGGCATGCCAGACATTGATGTCCTATATGAAGATCCCACGCAAGATCATACACAAAGTGGGCAACCTAGTGATCAAGATCAAAGTCAAAATCTTGACATGGTTAACCAAGATGAACTTTGTTCGGAAGTGCAAACTTTCCTAGCAGACTCTTATAACCAAGAGATGATGGAAAAGTTTATTAAACACAATCCTACTGCACTTCTGAAAACTCTCCTTGAACATGGAGCTCAACTTCCGCCTGAATTTAATAGATCTGCTCTCACCCAACAACCACAAGGAGACCTCACTCCCATACAAAGTGCTGCACCTACTATTCAAACTCAATCAATGACAGCCCCATCAATCATCCAGGCTCAATCAATGCCACCCGCGGTACCTCCCACCATGGTCTCCATCCCACCTTCTTCCTCCTTACCATCCATACCACTATCAAATCCGATCTCATCCTGTAGCGTCCTAAAATTGCGACACTTGCAATTTCGATTGCATTTGGGTCTTCACGATGGCGATGCAACTCGGAACCTGAATGGAGACCCCAAAACTTGTTCATGACATCAAAAACTGCATTTTTCAGCACCCTGGCCTGATCCTCCTTGCACCTTCTTGATTCAACATTTGACTGATAATTTCACTAATCAAAACACCTCCAAATTGACTGTAACTTTGGATTCCGCAATAAAATCACAATATCTTTCATCCCTGAAAATTTGGAAAAAAGTTGCGAGGACCGTGTGTACCCCAAGCACTATCGTCCCTGACATTTTTTCCGAAATTTCGGGAGCTAGATCTTACTGTATTTTTCTGCTAAAATCCAGAATTTTGGCTGATTTTATCAATTTTAACACTTTCCAAATTAAAGTCAAAGTTGGTCTAGTGATTGCTCGGATAAAGGCTTATAATCATTCAAAAATTGTTGAAATTGAAATTTGTATCAAAATTGTGTTTCTTACAGTCCTAAATCTAAAAAGTGTGTTAGCATTCATTCGAAATTTCAATGTTTTATTCAAATTTTTGCAGTTTGTGACTTTTGAAGTTAAGTGTTTAATTGCAACAACCTTGATTTCCATTTTCAAAATTCGAATTTTGCATGAAATCGAGTCAATTTTTAAATTTCAACACTTGCATTACTTTCAGTATCCCCTCTAAAATCATAAAATTCAAAATTTCAGTTTCCCTCTCTTTTTCAAAATTCAAATTTTACATTTTTCAACAATCTTGGTAGGGTTCAATTTTGAGATTGCAACTTTAATTTGGCCTATCTACAGATCGTAAAATCACTCAATTTTTTCAGATTAGCTTTAAAATCATCATAACTTTCATCCCTGAAAATTTCGAAAAAAGTTGCGAGGATCATGTGCACTCCGTTCGCCACGGTCCCGGACATTTTTTCCGAAATTTCGGGAGATTGTCCTGATTGCATTTAACAGCTTAAATCTAGGAGATTGGCTGATTTTATTGAAATTTGATACCTCTAAAATTCAAAATCTTCTCTCTCTCTTTAGTGCATGAGTTTTTCAACAATAAGTCCTACTTACACTATTCCCGTTAGACGAAGCCTTAGAATTAAGTCTTTCCAAGGTGTAATTACCGAGGAGATGGAACCTAATTTGAATGGCCTTTTTAACGAGGACATGGGTAATTCCTCTAATCCTCTTAATGATGAAGAAGCTCTCCATGAGGTTTCTGTAGAACAACTTTCAAAATTGGATAACCAATTTGATGATTTTCGACAATGGATGTCTCAAGAATACCCCGATAGTCAAGCTCTTCCTTTAATTGAGGGTCTAAAACATATGCTTCAAAGTGATAAGAATGGAATTGATATTTTGCGTGGTATTGCACACATTGTGGATTCGAATGTGATGCCTATGAAGAGTTGTGCTGAAACTTTGGGTTATACACAACCTCCTACTCAAGTTAATCATTCTATTCCTTTGACAACTTCTATTGCTAGTATACCTACTTTTACATCAAACATAATGACTACTTCAATACAAGACATTCCTCCTATGATCACTAGTCATGGGGGCAATCCTTCTTCTTCAATTAACCCTCTTCCTGCATTCAATCCAACTTCTTCATTCATTCCTTCAATGAGTGTTCCTATTACATCTCCACAAATGAACATGACGCAAGGGGGCAATTCATTTAACCCTTCCATTCCTCCTTGTAGTGTTCCTCCTTTCCAATCATCTCCTATGACTAACTATCATAGTGTCCCACTACCTTACTCTCTACCTTCTTTCAATAACATAACACCTCCATCACAATCTAACACGTCTAATATGAACTCTTCGACTGAAGCGACCATTAACAATCTTGCACAAACTGTCTCTTCTTTACAGCAACAAATTGCCTCTATGAATCAATCTAAGTTTAGTGTGCCCACATTTGATGTTGCGAGCCCACTTTCTCTTGACATTGTTCGAGCTATTCCCCCTAAACATGTTGAAATTCCGCATTTGGAGCTTTATAATGGTAAGGGTGATCCTCTAACACATGTTAAGACCTTTCAAACAATATGTACTGATTTTGGTTATGACCAAAGGTTGCTTGCAAAACTGTTTACTAGAACATTAAGAGATAAAGCCCTACAATGGTATTGCTCGTTGCCTTCCTATTCTATTTCTTCTTTCGAACAACTTGCAAATGCTTTTATTCAACAATTTCAAAACAACATAAGTCCTAAAGTTACTTTGATTGATTTAATGCATTGTAAACAAGGTGTTAAAGAAAAAGTGACTGATTTCATTGGTAGATATAAGCATTTGTATGCTCAAATTTCTTTTCCAGTGCCTGACAATGATATTCAAAGAATCTTTATTTCTAATTTACAAAAAGATATTAGAGAAAAACTTCTGTTTTCTAAGTTTACTTCTTTCCAACGGTTGTGCGCAACTCTTCACAATTATTAACTGACTGTGAGTCAAATGGAACAAGCAAATCCTATGGCTCCGAGTGATAAGGGTGGTAGTAGTCAACAACCATTTGGGAAGTTTAAACCGAATAGAGAATCCATTAAATTCAACGAAAACATCATCAACAACAATGTGAATGTGGCATCAGGTGTGCCTCCTATTTCTAAGTTTTTCAAGAAAGAAAGAAAGTTTACTCCTTTGAATGAATCATTACATAGTATTATGAATAAGTTATTGGAACAAAAGGTGCTTACTCTCCCTCCTATAAGGCAAATAGACCCTGCAAAGATTAATTCACCCTATTTTGATAACAAATCTTTTTGTCAATTTCATCGTCACCCTGGGCATGATACTGGAAAATGTTTTTCTTTAAAGGGTAAAATTCAAGATTTGATTGATAATAATACTATCTCTGTTTCTGGTGTGAATGATAAAGGCAATACATCTGTAGCTCCTCCTAACCAAAATCTTCAGATTTTTACTGATCCATTACCTTCTCATACCTCTAATGCGATTGATACTAATGATTCCTCTGTCTCACTTGATGATCTTGTGTCTATGACTCCGAATGTGATTAACTTTGTAGAGCAGCAGAAAATCCGTAAAGAGCCTTCCATCACCTTTGATTCTAGTGAAACTATCAGGGCACCTGATGGTCCTTTATATATAGTTGCAAAAGTCAAGAATACACCTTGCCATGGAGTGCTTATTGATCCTTCTTGTATGGTTAATATCATTACTGAAGAATTTCTTTTTACTTTGCAATTGAATCAAGTGATCTATGATGAAACAAATGTGGTTGTGAAACTATTTGATGCATTTTCTTCTCCTGCAATTGGTTCTATTACATTACCTACTGAGGTCCATAACAAATCCCTTGATGTGGAATTTGCTATTATTCCATCATCCGAACAATTTCGTGTGAAGCTAGGCTATCCTTGGCTATCTTCCATGAAAGCTATTGCTTCTCCTATTCACAAGTGTTTGAAATTTCCCCATAATGGTGAAGTTGTTACTATCAATCATAGTCTCTTTAAACCAGCTGAAAGAACTTCTAGCGTTCCTATTGATTACTTTTGGCCTAAACAATTCCAATCTCTTCCTCCACGAAGTGATCATCTTTTCAAATCTTATCAAAAGTGGAAAAAAGATATGATCCTATCTCTAAGTGAACCTAGAACACCCAAACTTGACATTCCTATCGTTCTTGAGAAGGAAGTTCTTCCTTTGAAAGATAAAACTAATGTCTTTCCTCAAGAAAATTCCCAACCCATCCCTATGGATGTGACTATGCCTATGACTAATAAACTTCCTAAAAGTAGACCTATACCTCCTCGTCATGAGGGGCTTGGTCTCTTTCCTAAACCAGATATTCCTCCCTTATATGGAGCAGTTCCTCCTCCTTCCTCTTATGGAGAGAAGAGACCTTCCTCTTCTCCTATTGTTCAACCTAAGAGACCACAACCTAAACACCCAAGTGATAAGGATGAGAACATTCCTCCTCCTCAATCTTCGCAACTCCCTACTAAGACTAGACAAAATTGTTCTGCACGTGAACGCCGATGAAAGCATCGTCTTAGAGCTCAAACTTTGCAATCCCCAAAAACACCTTCAGCCAGTATTATTCCATTTTCTCCTCAGCCGACGATTGAGCCAAAATCTCCTAAACATAAGGTGCATGATGGTCTTGATCTGGTGCGAGTTAAAGATCCTATTTTTATAAATCTTGATGATGATATAGATGAAAATGTTATTCATGATGAAAATGTTACTCCTGTTCATTCTGATAGTGAATATGAATATGTTGATGTTGATAACCATCTATCTAACGAATTTTCTAAAGCAGTTATCCTAGCTCCTAGACAAGAACACCATGGCTTGGGATATGAACATAGCCCTTGTTTGGATCTTGTGATAGCTCCATCTGCTATGTTGGATGTTCCTCCTCTAGCATGTTTCCTACCTTCCCGAAATATTGATCAGCAAGATCGGGGGGTAGATGACGTGCTAGACTAGTTCATTAGCATAGCAGATTCTCTCCTCCTCTCTTTTGTCACTTCTTCTATGTGCTATTCTCATTCTGCTATTTGTTGTCCTTAGTGTTGTCTACCTGAGGACGATGCAAAACATTGAGATCTCTTTTGGTCTCTCTGATGTTGACTCAAAAGACACATGTGTGCCCTTCTTCTAGGTGACCTTCCTTGATTAGGGAATGAAGAACAATTATGCATACATACATATGATATACATGAATTATCATACAGCATACTGACCCCAAGGAAAGCGAAGTCACCTTGTGCTTTGTGTTTTGTGTCTATTATCCTTGGGCTTATCTCACACTTGGGGGCTAAATCCTTGTGATAACGTGCTCCTTTCTCATTTCTTATATGTATCACTACCTTAAAGCAATCACCCCTGGTGAGGCATGTGCGATCGCTTTAACGTAGGGGGGCATACATCCCGTCCATATCTTTTCAAGATACTTGAAAATTTCTTGACAAATTTAGCTTTGCCTTGAAAATTTTTGATATCTTTCTTGCATGACTCATAGTGAGGGAGCCTTACTACTGACAGTCATGGTTCTCCCTCGTGATCTTCCCTTTTACTTTGTCAATCGAAGTCGTAAGATCCTTAGTCCACTGGGGCCTTGGTGTATCTTGCCTCCTTGACGTGGTGAAAGTTTTTCAATGTTGTTTCCTTGTACTTTACCGAAAGTATGAGCGTACGCTTATACTCCCGCTAAAGTGGGGGCTAAATGTAGCGTCCTAAAATTGCGACACTTGCAATTTCGACTGCATTTGGGTCTTCACGATGGCGATGCAACTCGGAACGTGAATGGAGACCCCGAAACTTGTTCATGACATCAAAAACTGCATTTTTCAGCACCTTGGCTTGATCCTCCTTGCACCCTGCTGTCCCTGGAGGTGGGACCATGGCGCCCAGCACCCTGGTCCTTCTGGACTAGGGCGCCCAGCGCCCTGTTCCCTGGCCCTATTTTGGGCCCGGTCTCTTATGGGGCTTCGGGTCTTTAAGTTTGCAAATTGGAAAATAATGTTTCCTGGTCGGCCTAAGGTCGAGAAAATCAGTCTATCAACCCTAATTGACAAGTATATAAACTACATTTCCTCTCCCATTTGAGGAGGTCAGAAAAGAGAAGGACATTTGTGAGCAAGATGCGGAAGCGATATTCAAACATTCAAGCATTCAAGCATTCAAGCATTCCTTCAAGCAATTGATCATTCTAAGTCTCCATTCAAGGCTAAGTGTTGCATTCAAGACAAGGATTCAACCATTGAAGAGGAGATCACATACAACATACAACATACTACATACATTACACCTTCGCATGTAAGAATACAAACATTCTTACAACAAGGTATCAGTACTTGTTTACATTACAAACATTTACATTTACAACATTCTCATTTCTTGGTTAATTCCAAAAACGGGGTTTGACCTAAAGGCAAACCCCTCATCCCTAACCCCCCAATCATCCTCTCTTTTCTGTGTGTAGGTTGCAGGTACGCGGCTGTAATTGAAGATCTGGAATCCTTGTGCAGAGATGAACAGATCCCCCTTCATTTCGCGGATTTTTCGGAGGACCGTGTGCACGCCGGGCGCCATCGTCCTGTCAAATTTCACTCAAATTTGTAGAACAGCACCGTCTCGACATTTTATTGCTAATTCTAGGTCCGCAGCTTCATCCCATATCCCTATCTCTGTTTATAAGCGAATCTTTCCTACTTTACATGCATTCCTAGTTCAATCTTTCTATCTACATTCTTTACAAAAGAGGGTATCCTTGATGTCTCAACCCTTGAAACTCATTTAGAATCCAATCTTGCATTGCGTGGGATTGGATCTTGTGGGTTTCAACCCCTCTTTTGAATGTAAAGTCTCTCCTAAGTGAAAACCATCAACCCTAGTGACTCTCCCTTCTCTCTCCTTGGAGTCGGGGAGGGGAGCACGACTAAGGTTTGATTTGTCCGCTTTACACATCCATTCTCCAACAAACTTCTATACCACCTCCTTCTATTCAACCACAAATTTTTATTCCACAAACTTCCCTTCCTCCCAACAATGTCGCAAATTTTATCCGGGCCGTATTCAATCCCATCACAACAGTTGGCGGACCGCAACCAACTGTCCCTCAAACCCCAGTGACATCGGTCATCACATCACGTTCCCACCTCGTCATCATATCGATATATTGGTGGTGGTGCACCTTCTTTGGTTCATCTAATTCTTGGGGCAAATACAATTCATCAATATCAAAGTCCACAACAAGACCTCATCAAAGAAATTCAAGACATGAAGAATATCATCAAGGACATAAAACAAAGGACTAATAAAAGGAAAAATTACTCATTCGAAGAGTTTTGCCCTTGTCCTTACGACTCGTCTATATCAGTTGCACCATATCCCCCGAGATTTGAGATCCCTAAATTCACCAAGTATGAAGGCAAAGGAGATCCCCGCGACCATGTCCGAGAATTCCACATCTTATGCCAAGAAGTCTCCTATAGTGACCTTTATCTTCGCAGACTCTTTCCCAAAAGTCTCACGAGAGACGCCTTGGCATGGCTCTCATCTTTACCACGAGGTTCCATTGTCTCTTTTCTAGACTTGGTAGAAAAATTTGTGGCCCACTATGCATACAACATGGGTAATGATGTATCTATGATGGACTTATGTAATACAAAACAAAGGCCAGGAGAAACCTTCGCCAATTTCCTACAAATATGGCAACATCTTATCAAGAAATTCTATTGGGACATGCCAGAACAACATCAAATTGAGCTATTCCAAAAGAACTTGGTGCCTGAACTTTCAAGACCTTTAATATCTCAATGTATCAAATCCTTCCAAAAATTGACAGATAAGGGCCTCGCCCTCGAACGTGTCTTGTTGGAGGAAGGAACCTTGAAACATTACCAGAAATTAATACAATGTTCTTCCTCTTATTATAATGACAAACCAAAATTTTGGTCCAAAAACAAAAATGTGGTCAATAATGGTATAACTGATGCAAAGCGGGTCCAAACCATGGCCACTCCCCCAAAATCCACCACCAACAATCATCAATTCAACAACCAAAATCAATCCCAAAAACCTCACAACAATGTCTCAATCTAGGGACGACCACCCCAATCAAATAACAGGACTCCAAGAGATTTCACTCCTCTAGCTGAGCCTATTGAAGTGGTGTTTCAAAAACTTGTCCAAGTAGGTATAGTGGTTTTTCCAATCACTCGCCCGTTTGACCCCAATCAACCTAAACCAAGATGGTATAATGAAAATGAGTATTGTGAATACCATCGTATCAAGGGACATGATACACGAAAGTGTATGAAACTGAAGATCTACATACAAGATCTCATCGATAGAGGTGAGATTGAGATAGCAAATACAAAACCTGGTAATAACAATGACAAACTCAAAATGTACCAGGAACCCTTCCCGAAGCATGATAAAGGAAAAGGCTCATCATGTAACGCAATGGGTTATGACTACGCTAATCACATAATCGGTTTTGATTTTTTAGTAGGTCGCATTGAACCTGCATACAATCATGTCAATGTCATAACCATCCAAGGAGTCAATTCTCCTTCTTCCCAAAGCAGACCAAATCCTGCTAGGATAGTCATTCCAGGCGCCACGCCTTCCACCTCCCATTTCCAAAATGACTGCAATGCAACTACACGCCAAGGAAAAGTCACCATCCAAGGAGTTCCTCCCCCACCAAACCCCCCACCCATGTCTTCCACCCACCGATATGACCTCCTTGATCAACTTGGGAAGACACCCGCGTAGATCTCCATTTTGGAACTTCTCAAGACCTCCCCGGTCCATAAAGAAATTTTGGAACAAGCCCTTCTCCAATCACGCGTTCCAGATAACATCAACGACACCCAATTCCAAGCCCTCATTGGAAACCTTGCTACCCAGCAACACATTGTATTTAACTCCAAAGATGCTCCCACAGATGAAGACCATAACAAACCTTTGCACATCGAAGCTCTTATCCACAAGCACAAGGTCAAATGTATCCTAATAGATGGTGGATCTGGGCTTAATTTGTGTACATACAAATTAATAAAACAATTGGGACTTTCTGAGGATCTGATAGACACATCAGGAAAGATCACAATAAAGGCATATGATGATGCAGAAAGAATTTCAAAGGGCGTGGTCACCTTACCTCTTCAAGTGGGCCCCATTACAATTGAAACCCCTTGCCAAATACTAGATCTTGACCTCCCCTACAACATTCTCCTCGGGAGGCCATGGATTCATTCCTTGCAGGCCGTACCCTCCACCTATCAGTAATGCATCAAATTCCCCTATAACAGAAGAGAGATCACTATCAAAGGTGATCCCTAACCTTTTCAATATTGCAAACTATTAGAGGGGAAGCATCCGTATCATTGCCCGCTAAATAGACCCTCACCAATGCCTCCATCTGACACATCAAATGTTGCCTCCACATCATCCCAACCAGATAATCAAATCAAGATCTTGGACAATGGTTGTGGAGAATACAAATTGGAGGACGTCCTATTAATAGGCAATCTCCCTCTCTCTCCTAAGTCATTTGGCAAACCAAAAGAGATAAAAAAGGACCCAAAACTAGTCATGCAATGCCAAAACACCACCTTCCAGTAATGGGGCCCACTTGATAACGAGAGCCTCGAAGCAGATATCTCTTCATGGCTATACCGGGAAGAAGACGAAGATCCAATAAGAATATCCAAAGAAATGTACCCAAAAACATCTGCCATAGTTGAAAAAATGGGTTACAAAGGACACGACCTGGGACCAGAGGAGAAAGGAAGAAAAACACCCATAAATCCTATCTTCTACAGATACAACAGAGGTTTGGGGTACACCCTGATGCCTAAGATTACTATCATTGGTGCCCCTTCTAGTCCTTCTTCGGATATCGAAAGCGTTGATGAAGAAGAATTCCATGAAATACCTTATGAATATGAGAAAGATATCTTCTTGGATGCTTACATCAATACCATCACCCCCGTAACCCCTCTCACTTCACATGAGCTATATCTTGTCCATCCTAAACTCATTGATTGGGGCCAATGAGACAAACCCACTTTAGATATCTACATTGACGATAATGCTCTCATTGCTCTCCTAACAACGCAAAATATGGAAGATTGTAGTAGAATCAAGGGTATTTAACTACACGAAAAGGGATACTTTGGTAGTCAAGTCAATGCCCTTAGCCACAAAAAAGATAATAAAAGAAAAAGATATGATTCCCTAGGTGAAAACCTCCTTGAGGCGCCTTTGGATGAACAAGAAATAAAAACAAAGGGCGTATCTAAAAGTGAAAACCTAGAAAAGGCACTTGACAATGAGGGATTTGACCTCCCTACCATTGGTTACCTTCCACAGGACAAATCAAATTTGTTAATAGAAGAAATAGACAACATCAACATGGGCACCGAGGTCATTCCGAAAAATGTGCTCATTGCCAAATCCCTCACAAAAATCGAGAAACAAAACTTCATCAACTTCCTTACAGAGGTAAAAATCAATTTTGCATGGTCCTATTCCGATATGCCAGGGTTGGACCCTGCCTTGGTGGTTCACAATCTCGCCGTCCGCCTAGATGCAAAACCTGTAAAACAAAAATTGCGCAAAATGCACCCACATATTGCACTCATGGTCAAGGCGGAACTCCAAAAGTTGTTAGATGCAGAATTTATCAAACCAAAAGATTATGCTGAATGGGTCTCCAACATTGTACCTATCGACAAACCTGCTGGGGGCATCCGCATCTGCACAGATTTCCGAGATCTAAATATAGCTTGTCCTAAAGATGATTTCCTGCTCCCCAATATAGATATGATTGTGGACCTTATAGCATGACATGAAATGTTATTGCTAATGGATGGGTTTTCTGGATACAACTAGATCAGGATAGCAGATGAGGATCAACATAAAACTGCATTCACAACACCATGGGGTACCTTCTGTTACCGGGTCATGCCTTTTGGCCTTGAAAATGCTGGAGCTACATATCAACGGGCAATGACAACAATTTTTCATGACCTCTTGCACAAAATTATGGAGGACTACATGGATGATCTGCTAGGAAAATCCAAGACAAGACAAGAACACATCCCCATTCTAAAACAGATCTTTGAAAGATTGGAAAAATACAAGCTGTGCCTAAATCCCAAAAAGTGTGTGTTTGGCGTCACATCGAGAAAACTACTGGGATTCATTGTTTCCCGCAAAGGCATCGAGGTTGATCTTGCAAAGGTAAAAGCTATTATGGAAATGCCTCCGCCAAAAACTCTTAGACAATTGTGCAGTCTCCAGGGAAAACTCCAGTCTGTCAGGTGTTTCATTTCACAGCTAGAAGACAAGTGCCATCCATTTGCACACTTGTTGCGTAAAGACACAAAATTTAAATGGGATTGCCTATGTCAAAAGGCCTTTGAGAAATTAAAAGAATATCTAGCATCACCTCCCATATTGATGCCTCCTGCTCCTGGAAAACCCCTTATTTTGTATATATTTGCTACTGCAGTGGCATTGGGGGCATTATTGGCGCAAATAGATGATCAAGGGAAGGAACATGCCATTTACTACATCAGCCGGACATTGGTAGGATATGAACTCAATTACACCCCCATTGAAAGAGCATGTTTGGCATTAGTGTTCAGCACACAGAAACTATGACACTATATGCTAAATAATAAGACAAAATTAATTGCTAAAATTGATCCACTTAAATATCTCTTGTCCAAAGCTGCTCTTACTGGCAGAACCACCAAATGGGTCATGCTCTTAAGCGAGTTTGACATTGAATATGTGGATAGAAAGGCAATCAAGGGACAAGTCATTGCAGACCAGTTGGTTGAAGCTCCACTTCCAAGCGACCATCCTCTTCTCACAGAATGACCAGATGAGTTCATTATGACTGTTACCACATCCTCCACATGGAAATTGTATTTTGATGGCTCCTACACTCAAAATGGATCGGGGGTAGGAATATTATTGGTCACACCTCAAGGAGATGGCATCCCCAAATCATACAAGATAGCCTTTTCATGTACCAATAACATAGCAGAATATGAGGTCCTCATCACAGGTTTACGCTTGCCTATCCACTGGAAAATAAAGGAATTACAAGTCTATGGCGATTCCCAACTCATCATAAAACAAGTCAATGATGAATACCAAACAAAAGATGATAAACTCCTTCCCTATCGTACCATGGTTGAAGATCTTAAGCAACATTTCATGGCAATCAAGTTTGAACAAATCCCACGAACAAACAACAGGGCTACAGATGCAATGGCCACCATTGGCTCCCTCCTTCAAATGCCAGCACATAGTCAGAAGTGTGAGTTCTTGGTCAAGCAATTATTTATACTAGCATATGACCTACCAGAGTCTGAAATGGTGTGTGTTCTCATTGGTCCCGAGTCCCCTTGGTACCAAGAAACCTTCACTTTCCTCAAAGACAACACCATTCCCCCACACCTCACCAAAACCCAACAACAAACCTTCATCTGTCGATGTGCCCATTACACCATCCTTGTAGACACCTTGTTCAGAAGGCGTTTTGATGGTTCCCTCCTAAGGTGTTTAGATAAACAAGAAGCAAAATGGGCATTACGTGAAGTACACAAGGGTATCTGTGGGGCACACTCAAGTGGACTCACATTGGCTAAAAAACTTTTGAGAACAGGATACTATTGGCCTAAAATGGAAGAAGATGCATACAATTATGTGAAGAAATGCATCCCTTGCCAGTAGCATGGTGACAAGATTCATGCACCATCACAAGAATTGTAGCCATTCATTACACCATGGCCCTTCTCGCAGTGGGGGCTCGATCTCATTGGGAAAATCCACCCTTCATCTTCCAACGGACATAAATTCATTATCACTGCCACCGAATACTTCACCGAGTGGGTAGAGGCTATCCCTCTTACTTTCACCACCGGCAAGCAAATATCCAAATTCATCCTGAACTACCTAATCTGCTGATATGGCATCCAAAAAGTTATCATCACAGATAATGGTAAACAATTTAAGAACCAGGATGTCAAAGAACTTTGCAAAAAATTCAACATCCAACACCGCTTCTCCACTCCATATTACCCCCAAGGCAATGGCCAAGCTGAGGCTTCTAATAAAACCCTAATAAAAATCCTCAAAAAGATAGTCAATGAAGCAGGCTGTGATTGGCACCTCCAAATCCATCCTGCATTGTGGGCCTACCGCACCTCCATCCGCACCCCCACAGGTGCCACTCCTTATTACCTAGTATTTGGTTCTGAAGCCATCCTTCCCCTTGAGATCGAGATCCCCTCTCTAAGGGTATCACTGCAAAACATCGTACCAGAGGAAGAATACAAAATTGCCCGCTTACAAGAGCTAGAATTGTTAGATGAAAGGCACCTCAAGGCCTTGAATCATCTTCGGGCATATCAAAATCGTCTGCGTATGAGTTATCATAAAAAAGTCAAAACCCAAGAATTCCAAGTTGGTGATCTTGTCCTCATGGAAAATCAGAAAAATCTACAAGAAAGAGAAAAGAAAGGCAAGTTCAAGCCTAATTGACTTGGACCATATGTAATCATAGTGAAATATGGATCAGGAGCTTATCAGTTGGCTACTCCTGAAGGCGATCCTTTGGATGATCCAATGAATATCATGCACCTCAAAATATTTTATGCTTAATCCTCAAAAAGTCTTAAATTGTCAAAAAAAAAAAAAATCAAGAAAAATTTAAAAAAAAAAATGAGAAAAAGATCCTAAAAAAATCGTCACTTTGGTGAAAACCTGGCAAACAGGCACCTTATGACACAAAAAAAATTAAAAAATCAGAAAAAGAAAGAAAAAAACAATTCATCCATTAGTGAAAACCACTTGGTGGCGCTATGGACAAGTACCTTGGTGAAAACCTCTGTGCAGACGCCAAGGTAAATAACTGGATCCACTGTCTATCATGTCGATACTACAAATCATCTGCCATCCAGCCCACCCATGCGCAACATTCCTTCTTTTCCACCTCCCAATAAAACATGCGTATGATGATGAAGTCTTTGCCTGAGTCATGAACAAGGAATGTCCCATTGAAACTGAGACTTTATGCCTCTGTGTGTAAGCTTCAAGAAGTCTTGAGAAACAATCCCAAGTCCATCCTAGTTCTACTCTTGGCAAGAGGTATCATGTGGTCGCAAGGAAGAGACTTGTTAGATTTTGTTAGATCTTTTCATATAGGCTTGCATCTTTTGCCCTATGACTGCCACTATTTATGACTGCCTGGGTTCTTCCATACCCAGGTACGTTATGATAGGTGCATACTAGGGCATATTTCATAGTATGGCATGTTTTGGATCCTTCTTGTATAAATCAATGACCTGGTACTAGTGTTTATCAACACTTACCTTCTTCTGTACAAGAGGTATCAGTGTGTTTGAGGGTTTCCTTGCACGAACCCACAACTCTGTATTAGTGTTTCTTAATACTCGCATTGTTGTGTGCAAGAAATTCCCGTTTGTCTACAGAGTCAGTCCATGCCCTGCGTTTCTCATGGCATCCTGATTTCTATAATCAATGGTGCAAGTCACTCAGGGCAACATCAAACTAGGTTGGCTCTCCACATTTGTTGTGCATAAAATCTCACCATCATTCCATCAAATCCTAAACTCAATAATCCCATGGAGTTCTCAATTGCCCCCATTTTCCTCTGCGGTCTCACACCTCATATTCTTCTTTCCAAATACCTCACGACTGCTTCATATTTGTTCCTCATCTATCCCTTCCACCTTAATTTTTCTTCCTCACATAATCAATTCTGATCCTGATTCATGTCTTATACAGGATGTATCCTTCCTAAAACCAGACGCTCTGATCATGTCTTATACAGGATGAATCCTTCCTGAAACCAAATGTTGTGATCTGATCATGTCTTATATAGGATGAATCCTTCCTGAAACCAGACGTTGTGATCAGTCATGTCTTATACAAGATGTATCCTTCCTGAAACCAGACACTCTGATCATGTCTTTGTGATCTGATCATGTCTTATATAGGATGAATTCTTCCTGAAACCAGACGTTGTGATCAGTCATGTCTTATACAGGATGTATCCTTCTTGAAACCGGACACTCTGATCATGTCTTATACAGGATGAATCCTTCCTGAAACCAGACATTGTGATTAATCATGTCTTATACAGGATAAATCCTTCCTGAAACCAAACGTTGTGATCTGATCATGTCTTATACAGGATGAATCCTTCCTGAAACTAGACGTTATGACCAGTCATGTCTTATACAAGATGTATCCTTCCTGAAACCAGACACTCTGATCATGTCTTATACAGGATGAATTCTTCTTGAAACCAGACGTTATGATCTGATTATGTCTTATACAGGATGAATCCTTCCTGAAACTAGATGTTGTGATCAATCATGTCTTATACAAGATGTATCCTTCCTGAAACCATACACTTTGATCATCTTTGTCTTATACAGGATGAATCCTTCCTGAAACCAGACGTTGTGATCAGTCATGTCTTATACAGGATGTATCCTTCCTGAAACCAGACACTTTGATCATCTTTGTCTTATACAGGATGAATTCTTCTTGAAACCAGACCGAATCTAGATCTTATCAATCGAATCAAATCAAATCTATCAGGATATCAATTTCACAAAACTCCAAAGATCAAATACCTCAATTGATCTCCCGATGGGGCATCACCATACCATAATCTATCAATCAAGAGCCGGGGCATCCTATCAAACCAATATCAGCATCAAAACAAGATTATTCTTTGAATCAATGTGTCATCACACATCGCTTCAAAGAGGGGCAAAATGTAGACACTTAAAAATAATTATTTTAATTATTCCTCGCATAATTAACTAATTAATTATGTTAATTCAAATTCCTCTCAATATTAATTAAATATAATTAATATTGTCACTATAGCATATGATTGATTTATTTAATAAATCAATCCCTTTCTTTATTCTTTAAAAAAAATCAAATCCTCACAAATCTTCCTCTTAGCTAATTAATTTCAATTAATTAGTTAACCTACATGATTCCTACAAATCATCTTCTTAATTCATCATTAACCTAATAAATTCTTCTAGAAACTCCCTAAACTCACTTAACATTATTCTTCTAATTTTTTATTCCCTCCAATCATTCTCTCTCCTAATCAAATTATCCTAATCCCACCTAACATTTCCTCTAATCCCCTTCTTAATGAATCATTAATGGCTAATCAACATGATTAGCCACAAAGTCAACTCCTTGCTTTTAAATACTCTTTTCCTAGGTGAATGTAAGATTTTCGAAATCTCACATTCCTCCAAGCATCCCCTTTCCCAAGGAATTTTTAATTCTTTTTTTATTCCTCCAATCCCCATGATATCATTTTTTGGAGAATTTTTAATTCCTCCAATGCATCTTGTGGAGTGTGGAGATACGAAATGCCTTTAAGTCATAATTCTTGGTCTCCACACCCTCTCTTGGACCTTGTGTGAGTTCACAAGTAAATCTTTGTCTTTCATCTTGAATTCATCCTAGCCATCCGTTTTCCTCTCCTCTTCCTATAAAATAGGACTCCATCCCTTCATTCAAAACATCTTGAAATCCAATAAGTTTATGATGCCCTTTTGAGCCCAGAAAATCATCTTGGCAACTTGATCATCTCATCCTTATCATTTTTCAAATCCATTCCATTTGTGCACAACATTGGAGAGCCATCCACATCCAACAATCAAAGGAGCACATCAAGTGGAGCATTATCAAGGGGCGCCTTCACTTCATCAAGCTCAATCCGAAGGAGAAGGCAAAATAGCAAGGTGAAATGATCTTTTAATGATATTTTAGCATTTTGCATGTTTATTTCGTTATGTTTTGATCATTTGACCTTCGAATCTATTTTCCCCTCTTCAGTAGCTATCAGTGGTGTAGCTATGACATTAGCCATGACTTTGTTCTTTATAGAACAAACCATGGAGATGCCCCCAAAAGAACCAGAACAAGAGTTCAAAGTAGACTCTTTGAATTGAGTCATCGTATGTTGATAATCAATGAGTGCAGAACACAAGTTGCCAAAGTTTTGGAATCGATTAAAAGACAACTTCTCTCTAACTGTCAACTATAGATTTCTAATAAAAATTCATTGCAAGTCACTATTTGGAAGGGCAAAGGGGATCCTGGTAGAGATAGATTGGTATCATGAGATGAAATATGTAACCGTCTCATTCAACTTTTTCTTACAATGAACAAGGTTTGCGATGGTGACCCTACTACTAATGTTAGCTTGGATTCCTTTGAGAAAAAGATCCATAAGTTGATCAAATGTCTAGGTGGAATGATCAGATAATGAGTTTTACCATTCTAACATAGTCCTCTTGAAGGAACAAGAGAAAAGCTTAAGCAGGAAAAAATCTAAACTATGGTAATCACTACACATAGTCATGAATGAATCAATATGCACATTAGGATCACCATCTCCCTTGAATTGATCAAACTTCAGCCCCCTAGGGAAGGATAGTGTTAAGGATGGTTAAATCAAGTGGGCTCTTGCGATAATAAGCAGGCAAGGAAGACTGGATAGACATAGATGCATGGTTTGTGAGATATCGTTGCAATTGGCCAATATTCTACAATATGGTGTTCAAGACATGATTTGTAGGTGGAGGAGGAGGTGGTAGAGCACCACGTGCACCACCACCTCCACCAATACTGACATGAGGACCAACGCCACTACTAGGGATAGTACCAACACCTGAACCAATATTGAAAGAAGTGGTATTAGCCGCAACAAAAGCAATAGTGGAGTTTCTAGACATGCCAACATAACCTAGGGGAATGGTAGAAGCATTGATTCTAGGGATAGTGGGTGCAGAGTCAACCATGTGTACTATCATCCTAGGTATGTTAACACCAATTTGAGAACTATAGGTGTCATACTGATTGTATTAGGGAGGAGTACCTGCTAAGGGAACATGACACTTAACGATCAATGATAATGACCTCAACATCTCCAAGCCTCTTCTATTTGAAATCAACATGTCTCTCAAAGTATTCACGACATTTCCAGCCTAGGGGAGGATATTTTCTTGGTTTAAGTGTTAGTTAGATGAGAGGGGGGGGGGGGGTGAATCAGATAAACTCACAATTCAACATATTCATCAGATTCAACCTCGGTAGAACTTACTTGATATGCAACTATCACTGTAAATCATTCAAACTCATAAACAGATAAACTTGAAACATCAAAACACATTTAACACCAGATTTAACATGGAAACCCTAATAGGGAAAAACCACTGTGGGATTTTAGACCTACAAGAAAAATATACTCTTCTAGAGTATGCTCGGTTAAAAGAAAATCCTGTTAAAGATTACAAAAACACATTGCTAGATGTGACTTGGTCAAGGGATTTCCCTCAAATCTATCAGAATCTTGCACTTTGTTAGAAGTGACCTTGTCAAAGGATTTCAAACACTCAATTAGAATGTTACCTTCCTAGAGGATTTACAAATAATATTGTTAGGTCCACTCGGTTAAGATATTTCCTGTCACTTACAAAAATAAATAATAGTAATAAAATATATCTGCAACTTCACATCTAAAATGCTAAAGCAGATTCTATGTGCTCAAGATAATCTTGTCATAAGACTTATCTTTCTCCTTTTTGAGCTTCTCAATCTGATCTTCAATCAGATCTTCAATCTCTTGTACTCAGTTATGACCTCTGTAGCATCACTGTGCTTCCATTTGCCCGCATACTTTGTTCTTCAACTTTTCCTTATTTATAAGCAATTCCTAATTGCTTAATCTCCTTAATCACATTTTCCATGATTAATCTTAGCCATCATATTTACATACTTGACTAGGTTCATTGAATCTTTCGAATTGAAAAACATTTTATCTTGCCTTGAAACTTGTATTCCTTCCTTGGTACTTGTGCTCGATTATAACCGTTCAATCTGTGCTGTAGATCTGACTCTTGAATTTTCATTGCCGTTGATCCTTAACAAACTTCTTGCACGACATTCCAATCTTCTATAAATCTCCAGCTCATTGGCATCCTTCATTTAATAATGTATTCACTCATTCAATGCATTCTATTACTGCTCGGTTGATACTCGGTGAATACTGAACTTTACTCGGTAGACATACTCATCTCAGTTGCTTCTTCCTGAGTACGCTCGATGACTGATAAACTTGGAGTTTACCAACTACCTCCTTGCTCGGTAAAATAGAATAGTATCAAACCTTTACTCATTCTGTTGCATGAAATCTTTTCTCCTTCTTATTCAGTCATCAAAACAATCAAAATAACATAATCTCATCACTGTCTAACTCAGTAATAGTTGCCCATTGAATAACTTATTACTCCCCTTCATTTTCATATTCTTTCTATGTCACTTACCGACATCTTTATACTCATCAAAACATACTCTTTAAGATATGACAACATCATACTGAATCAAAAAATCAATTGCTTGACATCAATGACAAAATAATATTATTAAGATAATAATCATCCTTTATCAATAATCTCCAACAACCTTCTCAATATCCTCATACCAACAAACTTACTGTAATGCCAACAATCTCCCTTAATGCCAACAATCTCCCCCTTTGGCATTGATGGCAATACCAACTTGATTTATTCCAATTGATTCGAACTGATGTTGTTCTTCTCCTGTTATTCTTGAGCTGTAAACTTGTCCTGTTATCTTCTCCCCCTAACATTAGTCTTCTCCCCTTTTGACAACAATGCCAAAAGTAAAACTAAACCATGATTATTTCCCCTGTGAAGTAATTTCCTTGCTGTTAAAACATATACAAATGTATCTCGGTCAGAGCATCTTGTCTTCATTTACTATTTCTTGCACAACTTTAGACAACATCCTAAAGTGTGTAAATCAACATCAACTCACAAATAGTATTCTGTAGAGTCATAGAATTGATGCTTTCACCGAACTCTGCTAGTGAGTACTAGATAGGGGTAGGACCCCTAACTTACTTCTGAGAAACTCAAAAGTGTCCCTTGGTAGTGGCTTTGTGAAGATGTCTGCTATTTGTTCCTTTGTGCTAAGATTTTCCAGCACAACATTCTTTTCTTGAAATTCTCCTCTAAGATAATGATACTTTATAGAGATATGCTTTTTCTTAGAGTGCATTACCAGATTCTTTGAAATGTTAATAGCACTTGTATTATCACAAAATATAGTTACTGGCTCGGTAACTGTCTCATTCATACCTTCCAACAGTTGTTTGATCCATGCTATATTGGTACAATTCAATGCTCCAGCGACATATTCAGCTTCAACTGTTGACTATGAAATGCATCCTTGTTTCTTGCTAAGCCAAATCACTAGTCTTTCTCCCAAAAAGAAAGCTCCACCGCTTGTGCTTTTCCTGTCATCAATATTTCCCGCCCAACCAGCATCAGTATAGACTTTTAAGTCAAAATCATTCCTCTTTTCATATAGTAAACCATAATCTTCAGTGCCTCTCAAGTATCTGAAAATTCTTTTGACTGCTGTCATATGGGTTTCTTTGGGATTTGCAGAAAATCTTGCAGCTATATCTACTACATGTGCTATATCAGGCCTGCTGTGAACTACATATTGCAACTTTCCAATCATAGATCGGTAAAGTTTCTCATCAACAGATGCAGATTCATCATTTTGTGATAGTTTAAAATTAGTAGTCATAGGAGTACTTACAAGTTTAGAATCCTCTATTCCAAATTTCTTCAAGATTTCATTTATATACTTGGATTGAGTAATGAAAATCCCATTTTTCATTTGCAGTATTTGTAAACCTATAAAATACTTTATTTCACTGATTAATGACATCTCAAATTCTTTGCACATTTCATTTCCAAAGTTCTTACATAAAGAATCATTTCCATAAAAAATAATATCATCAACAAATATGGCTGAAATCAGTATTCCATTGTCCTCATCATTCTTCATATACATGTTATTGTTTTCACTAGTCCTCATAAATCCAATCTTGATTAAGTAAGAGTGCAACCTTTCATACCATGCTCTAGGTGCTTTCTTTAGACCATATAAGGCTTTGTTTAGCTTACATACCTGATCTTTATTCTTCTCTTCAATAAATCCTTCAGGCTGTTCAATATAGACTTCTTCTTCTAGTATACCATTCAAAAATGCAGATTTAGCATCCATTTGATATACCTTGAAATTTTTGTAAGCAGCATATGCCAACAATGTTTTCACTCCCTCAAGTCTTGCCACAGGTGCAAAAGTCTCACCATAGTCTATTCCTTCTCCTTGAGCATAATCTTTGCAAACTAGCCTTGCTTTATGTCGAATGACCTCACCTTTTTCATTTAGCTTATTCCTGAAAATCCACTTTGTACCGATTACATTTTTCTCTTTTGGTCTTGGGACCAATGTCCATGTTTCATTTTTCTTGATTTGTTCAATCTCTTTTGTCATAGCATTCACCCAATCTTCATTGCTTAACGCCTCTTTTACTATCCTCGGTTCAAATTCAGATATCAGACATGTGTTCTGTCTCAGTTTGTTCCTTGTCATCATTGGATCATCCTTATCTCCTATAATATGATTTGATGCATGATTTCTTCTGACATATTTTGCTAATATAGGCTTGGTAGGCTCTGTATGATCTTCTTCATCACTCGGTAACTGAGTAATTTCTTCATTGGCTTTCTCAGTAAAACTTCTCAGTTGCACATATACAAACTCTTCATAATCTTCTGGTTCTTTGGAATTTCCTTCATCATTTCTTTCTGCAAATTCATCATTTTTCACATTTGCACTTTCCACAATTTCTTTAGATGATTTGATCAGACATTTAAATGCTTTACTCCTAGAGGAATAACCAAGAAATGTTCCTTCCTCGCTTTTCTAATCAAATTTTCAATTTCTGTCATCTTTGTGAACATAACATCTACTTCCAAATATTTAAAATAACTTACATTTGGTTTCTCATCATACCAGATTTCATATGGTGTCTTCATAGTTCCTTTCTTCAGTTGTACTCGGTTCAGGGTGTAAACTACAGTGCTTATTGCTTCTCTCCAAAATATTTGAGGTACTCTCTTTTCTGTCATCAAAGTTCTGGCACAATCTACAATTGATTTGTTCCTTCTCTCAGCTATTCCATTTTGCTGTGGTGTCCTTGGTGCAGATACTTGTCTCTTTATACCATGATCATTGTGAAATAAGTTAAATTCATCAAAAATGAACTCTCCTCCTCTATCAGATCTTAGACATTTCAACTGTCTTCCTATTTCTTTTTCAACTCTTGCCTTATACCATTTGAACATTTGAAAAGCTTTTGATTTCTCTTTTAAAAACATAACTGACATCATCCTTGAGTAATCATCCACAAATAATATGAAGTATTTATCACCATAATAACTTTTAACTTTCATAGGACTACAAAGATCAGTGTGCACAAGATCTAAAATTCCTTTAGAAGTGTAAGACTTACTTGTAAAGCTTGATTTTGTCATCTTACCCATCTGGCATCCTCGACATATTGCATTCTCAGGTTTTTCCAAGCTCGATAGTCCTCTTACACGATGCTTCTTACTTATTTTGATCAGGTTATCAAAATTTACATGACAAAACCTTTTATGTCATAACCAAGTATCTTCTATTTTTGCATACAGACAATTATTCCGAGTTGAGTCAAGGTGAAATGTATTACCTCTTGTTTGAGTCCCAGTAGCAGCCAACTTTCCATGTTTGTCATGAACTTTGACAATTCCTTTCTGAAATTCTATTCGGTATCCTGTATTGTTTAGCTATGCTACACTCAACAAATTGTATTTCAGACCTTCAACCCAATATACATCATCACATTTAGCATTGTCAAGAAGTGTGATAGAACCTTTACCTTTCACAGGACATGGTGCATCATTACCAAATCTTACATAGCCTCCATCATAATCTTCTAATTTAACTTGTGTTTATCACCTGTCATGTGATGTGAGCATCCACTATCTATGATCCAAGAATCATTATTATTTATATGTGATATTAAGGCTTTTTCCTCATACCTTTCTTCATCTGATCCATCTTTGATAGCCACATATACAACTTCCTCTGTCTCAGTCCCATCAAATTTATCATCATTGGATTCCTCATCAGCTACTAGGCATGTCTTTCTATCTCTCCTTCTGAAGTCTCGGTGTCCTCTGTAATGATCATTTTTCTGTCTATCATCTCGGTATTCTCTCTTTTCACTAGATTCTTTGTTAAGATATCTTGAAGCCATATGTCCAATTTTATCACAGTTAAAACATTTTAAAGGTAACTTCCCTTTATACTTACCTTTGCCTCTCGATAACCTTCTAGCCAATAGTGCTTCAAACTCTTCTTGCTTTCTAATTTCCTCATATAGTTTGTGTACTTCTTCCATGTTTTTGTGAAATCTCTCACTTGCTCCACTATGATTTCCTTCAGCATACTTATACATTCTATCATTGTAATCATCAGATTCACCAAGATGAAAAGAACTGAATGCAAATTCAACTTTGTTTACCGAAGACCCACTATTATCAAAATTACTTAACTCAAAAGCATATAGCTTACCGATAGTAGCATCCAAAGAGATTGGCATGTTTGGTACAAACCTTAATTCATTAATTGCAGAGACTCGAATGGCATAAGTAGGTAGAAGTGTTCTCAACAACTTACTTGTTACATCCTTTTCTTCAATAGTTCCTCTTGCTCCTTTGATTTGATTGACAGTTTCCTTCAACCTTGTACTGTATTGGATTATGTTCTCACCTTCATTCATTCTCATGGATTCAAGTTGTCCTCTTAGACTATCTACTTTTGCTCTTTGAACATGTTCATCACCACCATACACAGATATAAGCTTATTCCACATAGCTTTGGCATCATTACAACCTTCTAGATCATTAAACTCTGAGTCAGTCAATGCTGATGTTATCTCAATCATTGCTTGAATATGTTCTTGCTTTGCCTTTATCTCTTCCATTGTCATCGGGTAGGTGCTAGGTGCAATGCAATCATTCTCCAGATAATATGTTGCATATTCTCCAATTCCTAATAAGTGCAGCTTCATCCTTTTCTGCCATGTGGAGAAACTTGACTTGTTCAACTTTGGTGCATCCCTTTTATACATCTTTGGATCTTGCCTCAAGTTCCTTTAAACTTTTCTTTCAGAGTCCAAGCTCTGATACCAGTTGTTAGTTAAATGAGAGGGGGGGGGGGGTGAATCAGATAAACTCACAATTTGACATATTCGTTAGATTCAACCTCAATAGAACTTACTTGATATGCAACTATCACTATAAATCATTCAAACTCATAAACAGATAAACTTGAAACATCAAAACACATTTAACACCAGATTTAACGTGGAAACCCTAATAGGGAAAAACCACTGTGGGATTTTGGACCCACAAGAAAAATATACTCTTCTAGAGTATGCTCGGTTAAAAGCAAATCCTATTAAAGATTAGATAAACACATTACTAGATGTGACCCGCTCAAGGGATTTCCCTCAGATCTATCAGAATCTTGCACTTTGTTAGAAGTGACCTTGTAAAAGGATTTTAAACACTCAATTAGAATGTTACCTTCCTAGAGGATTTACAAATAAGACTGTTAGGTCCACTCGGTTAAGAGATTTCCTGTCACTTACAAAAATAAATAATAGTAATAAAATATATTTGCAACTTCACATCTGAAATGCTAAAGCAGATTCTATGTGCTCAAGATAATCTTGTCATAAGACTTATCTTTCTCCTTGTTGGGCTTCTCACTTTGATCTTCAATCTTCTGTACTCGGTTATCACCTCTGTAGCATCACTGTTCTTCCATTTGCTCGCATACTTTGTTCTTCAACTTTTCCTTATTTATAAGCAATTCCTAACCGCTTAATCTCCTTAATCACATTTTCCATGATTAATCTTAGCCATCAGATTTACATACTTGACTAGGTTCATTGCATCTTTCAAACTGAAAAATGTTTTATCTTGCCTAGAAACTTGTATTCCTTCCTTGGTACTTGTGCTCGATTATAACCGTTCAATTTGTGTTGTAGATCTGACTCTTGAATTTTCATTGCCGTTGATCCTTAACAAACTTCTTGCACGACATTCCAATCTTCTATAAATCTCCAGCTCATTGGCATCCTTCATTTAATAATGTATTCACTCATTCAATGCATTCTGTTACTGCTCGGTTGATACTCGATTAATACTGAACTTTACTCGGCAGACATACTTGTCTTGGTTGCTTCTTCCTGAGTACACTCGATGATTGATAAACTTGGAGTTTACCGAGTGGCTCCTTGCTTGGTAAAATAGAATAGTATCAAACCTTTACTCATTTTGTTGCAGGAAATCTTTTCTCCTTCTTATTCAGTCATCGAAACAATCAAAATAACATAATCTCATCACTGTCTAACTCAGTAATAGTTGCCCATTGAATAACTTATTACTCCCCTTCATTTTCACATTCTTTCTGTGTCACTTACCGACATCTTTATACTCATCAAAACATACTCTTTAAGATATGGCAACATCATACTGAATCAGAAAATCAATTGCTTGACATCAATGACAAAATAATATTTTTAAGGCAGTAATCATCCTTTATCAATAATCTCCAACAACCTTCTCAATATCCTCATACCAACAAACTTACTTTAATGCCAAAAATCTCCCCTAATGCCAACATTAAGAAACCTTTGAAACCTCTCAAGTTCTCCTCTAACATATAAATCCAGTAAAACTCAATAGTGACGGTGGATTAATGATCAATAGTAGGAGGAGAAGATGGGGAGAGTTTGTTGAGGTGTTATTTTTAGAGTTAGATCATGAATGAGATGGAAAATGACCCCTTGTGAAATGTTCCTAACAAGGTGAGAGGCCGAAAAACATTTGGGTCGAGAAGCGATTCATTAAACATTGTACTTGGCCGAGGAGGACTGTAACGGTTCGAAGGAACACTTTTCCTAGCTAACAATCCTTCTCATAATAACCCCTGTGGTAGTCTAGGTCATAAAGCTCATAGACAAGCTCCACAACACCTCGACCACTCTATAAGGGTACTATAAGGATTCTACAATACTTAGTGATAAAGGAACATAGTTGAAATTTGTTTATAGGAAATTATGTATTTATGTATACTTTTTTAATTTTCTTTTCTTTTAAATTATGATGACACACACAACATGAAAATTAAAAAAATATGCAACTATTTCATGTCAGGTTACCAAAATGTAGAGGATGGGATTTGCTACTCTTGAAGTGGCATTAAAGGTGAGCCAGGGGATGCAAACTACAAAATTAAACAATTAACACCACAAAGATCTCTCAAATGACCTCTACTAAGTCTTTTTTCTCAAGATGAATGCGTAGAACTGGGACATCATTATGGCATGCTAATGTCCTATATGGACATAGTACAAAGACCGTACAACAAACGTGGACGCAACAATATTATCAAACCAATGATGTTGTGCTAAATAAAATACAAAGAACAGAATACGAACAGTTAAAAAAGATAGAAAAAGATATAGGAAGCTTACAACCAGTCCATGATTGAAGCCTCTAGAAAGATTATCTCCTCTTAATCATAGACCTACACACAAGCAAGCAAGAAAAATGTTGGGGCTATGTTAAGGAGTCTACCTTAGTTAGACCCATGTTTTGATGTTTCAACCTCCATGGATAGCCAAGATGATAGCCATGAGTGAAAAAAAGATGATAAAGATAGAAGTAAATAGTTAAGATGATTGATATGCTAGATGGGATAAAAAAGACATGAAAATAAGCAAAGAGAGAAGGGAACTACCCTTCAACACCCAAAAAAATTATCACCTAGATGAATGGAGTTAAGTCCCAAGAGTTCTCCAAAGATTGTGATGATGGTGGACACTTGAAAAATCTATGAAAGATGTAGAAGATATGCCCAGAGCTTGAAAATTTCTCCAAATGATAAAGAAGTCCCAAAATCCCCTTAAATGAGTGAGATATAGACCCACAACAAGAGTCCTGGCATCGATGGATGTGGATAGAGGCATTACAAGCTCTTCTAGGCACAATCGTAATGCTCAAACAACCACATGCAGACTGACATATTCACATGACGCTAGTGCGACACATGGACATCTTCGCGGTACGCTACTGTCCATAAGTCGAATGGTCAACATGGTCGAGAAAAAGGGTAAGTCCTAAGGCGACAAGGCAATCCATGTGGACAAAAGGACAAGGAGACAAAAAATGACTCCAATCGGCCTAAAGTGAAGGCGCTTATGTGATGTGGAATTGAACAAGGTGCAATTTACGATGTTACACAAAATTTATAATGTCTTGAACATTAGGAGGAAGAAGGTCATATCTATTCGAAAGGAATGCTTCTCTCCTTTTAATACCCATATTAGAAAAAGAGTATGCTAATGTATTCCCCTCCCTAAATATATGAGATATAAAAACTTCTTCAAAAACTCTTATAATGTTAAGAGCATCATTTATCAAAGTCTTAATTGACTAGCTAGGCTCTTGAGCCCCCTTCAAGCATTTGAAAATATTAAGAGAGTTGTCATCAATCCACACTTTCCTATAGACAAGAGAATGAGCTAGTTTGATTCTATGAAAAACAATAAATGCTTCACCATAGTGATTGGTATAAATTCCCAAGGGAAGTGGCACCATCAATAGAAGCCTACCAAATTCATCTCTCAACACTCCCTCACAACTAGCTGACCCCAATTTTCCCTTAGCTGCTCCATCAAAGTTAATTTTGATCCAACTAGGAGGAATAGACCATGCAACATTGTCTCTAGGACTTTTATCCTGATAGGTTTGGAAATATCATAATTTAATCCCAAACTCTTAGAAATTTTCATTCATAATCAGCCACCACAACATTTAGGGAAATAGATTTACAATAAAAATCTCCAATCTGAAAAATTCTACTTGATAGCCTTACAAATTTTGAATGACGCCATAGTAGAATTAAGAAAAGAATCTTCGAAAGTATGATTGTTTCTTTCCTTCCAAGCTTCCTAGGCCACATGAGGGGCACATTCATAAGAATGTTAAGATAATCATGAGTTTCTCCTAGATTTGTTTCCTTTCTCTCTCATTTTCATCTCTTCTTTCTTCATAATAAAATTATTCTATCATTTTCATATCTTATTTCAACAACGAATTGTTCTCATCTTCCTCAACTCCCACATCAAATTTAGGACTTTTTAAGTCCACTTTTTTATCTTCTTCCTCTTCAACCTCAACCTATGAGGTACCATCACCTCCTTTACACTCTCTATTTTCATTAGCTAATTGATGGCCCATAGTGGCCATTTTATCCTCTTTCCAAGGGCTGCAAATTTTCTCTTCTCGAGTCCTTACACTATCCTCTTTCAAGAGGATTTTATTCTTTTCAAACATGTCTTCCAGTCTTCTCTTATTCATTTCAATCTCTCTATATTGATTACTTTCAAATACATCTAATCTAACCTAGATCTTTTGGATTGTTTTTTATTCTTCATAGAGATTTCTATTTTCATCTTCTTCCCAATATTATTCCCGAAATGGAATTTTCACGTGTTTACTTATGACCCATATCATCCTCTTTTTTGACACATCTTCTTCCTCTTTAACAACTCCCTCAAATATTCTCATGTCCCTTTGCATCTACAAGATTCTACCTACAACAAAACTCACACTTTCTTATCCTCTACTCAACCAAATAGTTTCTAGAAGACACCCCATCTTGTGCACCTTCTACCCAACCTACCCCCATCTTGTGCACCTTCTACCCAACCTTAACCTCTATTGGGGGATAACAAACACACACTTTACAATGATCTGTTTTGAAGATGTTTTTACTACTTTTCTCTTCTAGGAAATTAACTTTACCACTATCGCTCATCTCTTAAGTCCTAGCAACCACTTTTCCTTCAAACCTCTCATTTCACAATACTCACAATGCAAATGATCTACTAGCTGTGATACCATTTTATGCACATGAGATTGAGGATAAGCCCATCCTCACAGCCACTGACTCACACTTGAAACAAAATTCATAAAATGACACATGATCTATTACTCATTAACTTAAGAACTTCAAATTATACAAGATTACTTCATAACAAGATTAATTTTTGAATACACACAATTACACTCATGGTCTCCTTATTTCTACTTTTCAAATCCCCATTTCTCTACTTTGTTTCTTGACAGAGAGTTATTAATTATCTCCCTCTTTTGTTCATTCAATTGTGGCTTCTTTTTCTTCCAGTATTAGAATTATCTCTGTTCGGCTTACTTCCTTTGTTCATGTTTTCATCTAAATTTCTCTGACCACGCTTTATTACTTTACTTCTGAACTCTTTTCCACTTGAAGAGTATCCCTACGCTCCCCTTCTCTTTTTGCCAACTCCATATTACTTGAATTGCAACTCAAACTTTCTCTATTCCCCTGCGCATTCTTCCTCTTTTGTGCTATACATTTTAGATGATAGAATCTTCAAAGTATTTCATTATTCTAAAAAGAACTTTACAGACAGAGTTAAGCTTCAAACTCATCTTTACACTTGCATATTTCCAAGAAAAACCAGCTGCATGAATGCTAGTATAATTAACATCTTCAGGTATCAAATGAATATAAATCAACCTGACAACGAGGCTCCAAATTAGACATTTTGTCAATGAAATAAGCATAACGTCTAACTACTCTGTCGCAAATGAATGTAGATGAAGGATCTAATGATCATTTGGATTCATCTCAAATATGTTTCATTGGCCTAAGTAAGCTACAATTTAAAAATAGTCAGAAATGAACACTAAGTAAGAAACTATTGTAGGGCCCTAGTGTGTTCTGTGTTTGTTGGTATTGCACTAAATTCTAAACAATTTTGCCTCAAACAATAATAAGTCACTAGAATGTTATAAGGATAACAAAAACATATTTAAACATTGATAAAAAAGAAACATAGGAAATTATAACTAAAAACCTTGAGAAAGAGATAGGCTAAAGCAAGAGATAAAATGAGTCTAAAAATAGATTAAGGGTATGGACACCTAAGTGAACACAAAATATAGTATGAAATTGAAAGGGTATACAAATTTTGAATATACACTATGACAAAAGATTTAGTGATTCTATGTGTTTAGAGCATGGCAAGTAATTCAAAATTCTTCAAAGGACCTTTGGTAATGTGTTCTTATACAAGTTTAGTGCACAATTTGATTTTTTTAGCTCATGAGTTGGTATATAAGTAATATTAGGTAGATTTGACTTCGACTAAAATAAAATTAAAGTTTGGAACTAGAGGTTTAATAAATGGTGCTAAAGTAGGTCAAACATGTATACACGTATCCATACACTAGCTCAAGGCCTTTTCCACAGTCTATATTTAGATAAATTACTAATACAAAACATGAGAGTGATTTGAGAAAAGGTAAATTAGTATTTCTAAATGAGAAATAGTTTGGGGTCAGTGAGTGTAGAAAAATATAAAATTATCTGATAGCACTATATATTTAGAAAACCCATACAAAATAGTATAAGATGAGAGGAAAATATTTGAAGTCAAAGATGTATTTCTAATATAGAAGAGTTTAGGGTTAATGAGTACCAAATTTAACAAATTCATGTACATGTACTATAAAAAAGGGAAACCCACACATAGTAGTGTAAATTGAGAGGAAGAGTGCAAAGGTTGCATTATTCACCCCTACACTAACATGCATGGAAATCTACACGAGAAAAAGTTACCAGTAAAAAAAAAAGAGACAAGTTTAACTAGAAGCATTAAAGCTAGAATAATATGAAGATGACATAAAACGGGAGTGCATTTAGTAAAATATTCTCCCTTAATTTGGTTTGTTCCAGAAAGTGCACATAAAGCAAGGAGATACATAATTTAAATAAAGAATAATAAAATTATAATTTAAATATAAAAATATTGAAAATATAAACTAGATAAATTTTATGTGAAACGTCTTGATAGAAGCATGTGGGAAATATGATATATAAAGGTTCACACATTAGATACTTGGATGCAATAATTATCGATGTAAAATGAATATGGAGGATTCCCTTACTTTTTCTTTAATTGGAGCTATCATTAATATATGTAACTTGTGAAATCGAAGAAACTATTTTCTCCTCAACTAATGATATCAAGTGAAAAGAATTAAAAAACATTAAATAGTACATACATTAAAAAATATCTAGGGAAAGATCAAAGAATCCAATAAAGGTTGGTAAAACCAAGAAACATTGCATAAATACACACATACAACTCAAAACACATAGAGATAATACAAAACAACACATAGTTTTATCAAACTTCAGCAACATAATTGCTACATATGATCCAATCATTGAATACAACCTATCAACATAAATCTATTACCAAAATTTGAAAGACAATTCTACTAGTGAGATATATACAGTACAATAAAGGGCCTATGGATGTATACTTAGACATGTCTTGTTTCTATAATAAACCTATTGCAATGTCCAAGGGTTCATATAACCTTTTTGATTTAGCACATCATTAGAATTACAAATTATCTACTCAGTCAATGGGCCCTTGGCCTACTGGTGAAGTTGAATGGCTCCAAATGAGCCCACTAGGGATCAAGTCTTGCTGAGTGCAAGGCTCCGACATCATAAGGGATGAGGCCGAGACCGTGCCCTGGGCGAATTTGGCGGAATAGATACCCCTCAGTCCTTGGCTCTTAGTCGAAGAGGTTCAGCCTATTGGCTCGGGGGTGGCAAAAATACTTTGTGAAGGCTCTCGTTGGGCTGGCAACTCGCGGGCTTCATGCCCTTGTTGGGCTTTTGTGCTCACAGGTGTGGACCTCCATAAAAAAAAAATAAAAAAAATAATCTACTCAAAATGGATCAATATAAGCACGATATTTTTGGGACATGTTAGAGATGTGGATGTTAATCAAGATCCAAAATTGACTTGTACAATGATCTCATAACCAAAAATACTATTTTTTGGAATCTATTATTATATTAAAAAAAATTATAATCCCCAACCTTCCAAACTAATGACATAGATGTGAAATTTACTTTTCTTTGTATTCCTTATGCAATATCAACTTTTGAATATTATAACATGCAATATTATATTATAGGCAATAATCTCGAGGGAATAGGCGTAAGCCAAGAAAATTGGTAGGTAGGCTAAAAGTAAAAGTAGCTTATGTTGTTATTATCATATTTAAATAAATAGGTTGCTCCGATTTTACTAATATTGTTAAATGTCTATTGTATTTGACTTAATAATATAATGAGCGAACATTCTAGATACATGCATTCGAATCAAGTGATTTTTGTTTCATGATGACCTTGAGGAAAAGGTGTTGGAGAACATGTGAATATCCTAGATCGTCACAAATACACAATAAGTTTTAGACAACTAAAACAATTTTTTAATGTCTTGAAATATGCAAGTTTATTTCAAATTATATGAGCATAACTAGTTTTCTTTTGTCATACATTTTTGTTTTTTATGAAATAGTTTTTAAAAGTAATTAATTTGTATATATTTTATGTTTTTAAAAACTTTAAGTTGTGTGTTTAAAGATAAATATTTCAAGGTATTATTTTAGTTCATTTCAATATTTTTAAAATTCATTAAATGTTATTAAAAGTATATAGTTAAAACATGATAATATTGAATTTCCAAGTGAGATCAGATAGTTGAATCATTAAAAAACATGAACAATGGTCACAAGTTTGAAACACAAGCTACAGTAGGTATGAGGCTTCTTGAGGTGCGACCCAAAGAATAGTTTTAACCCAACTAGAATGACTCAAAAATAGAATCGCAATATGTTGAGTTGAAGATACCTAGAGAAAAAATAAAAATAAAATAAATGATTGCATATTTGTATCTTTATCACTAACATTTATAGACTAAATTATCAACTACTATGTTTATATTAGCATCTAAGAAATCTACAATAATTATATATCTCTATCGCCAATAAATTAAAATTAGTGCTTAACTATTAATAAGTAAGTCATTTTTTTCTATTATAGAGAATCCTTATTGTGCTTCTTAACAACACTCCTTTTATTTCTTATGCATATGTGCATCAAGAGAAAAACTTCTATTGGTTCCAAAGGTCGGATTCTATAGATGATGGAGTTATTCCACCAAGGATGGAATTACACTATCTAGACTAAAAATGGGTATGGTCATATTGTGACATAGAATTCTAAGAGTGACCTACTTCATATATCTTTTCTATTTTAACACATCCAATTTTAAACGATTCTAAACGATACCTAAACATTTATGATGAAAATCTTGAACACATCTCCATCAACAATCAAAATCAATCCTCTATTTGTAATCTCAATATTTGTAATCTTTAACATATAATATATCCATACTCTATATTAAATATTTTATTCTTGAAAAGGAAATAGAAACCCGCTTTAAAATATCTTGACTAATAAATCAAATAAAGTAATGAATGCCACAATTAACCTAGATAAATGAGTTTAGTTTGGACATATTACTAGATCTAGAACTAAAATAAAAATAAACGAACTAAAAGAAATGTTGGTCTGAATACAACATTTTACCGAACTAGTTGACTAGTAGGTCGTACTCAATTTTTAAGTTTACTTAGGTCATAGGGGGTCTTTTTAGAATTCTTATATGTCATGTGATTTTATCTTATCTTATCTTATCTTGACATTTACTTCATGTCCCTAATCATTTAATATTTATCATGTTAGTTGCCTCATTATATAGGATTAAAGTCCATGTCACAATCTTTTCTAAACCTATCCCTTACCCTTGCCTATATAATCAAGACATCACATGTACACATTGTGATGTAGTATATGCCCAATATCAATCAAATATTTTGTACCCATAATTAAACATTATTTTTCTATTGTTGCTCTCTTATGGAAGGCATATTTTGGTTTTATAAGTGGTCTTGGAAGGTTGAGTCCATTGATGACTAATATAACATGGTATCAAAGATTTACGTCCACAAGAACCTTCTCAAATTTTGGAGGTAATCAAGTTTGAGATTTTAATGGGTGTATGTTGGTGCAAACTGGACCTCACCATTAAGCTTTTTCTTCCCTTTCTATTGTAGGTTCATTTTGGGCATGTTGCTCCAAATATAAGATCACCATTGATTTTGGAGCATCCAAGAAAGTCAAATCTTCTTTTATTTCACTCAATTTGGCCATTGTATGATATAATTGCAAATAGGGGTTTGAAGGTCAAACCTAATGAGAAATAGGCTAAATTCAACCCTTTAAATTTTTTTTTCACAACTTCTAATCTTAGATGTCAAGTTTAAACAAATGAAATAAAGTTAGTTTTATGTATGTTTCAATGGTGAAGGTTCCATTATTAAATGTGTATTAGATCTAGTTGCTAGTAAAAAGTATTGTTGATTGATGTCAAATGTTACTTTTTGGCTCTCAAGCTCACAATTTTTTGCCATGATCTTTGATTTTTATGATTCATGTGTTGTTGGAAAGGTACTAAGAAGCTTGATCAAGCCATTTATGAACTTTTTCTAGATTCACACTCAAGAATGTTTTATTCATTTGTTTTTATATTTACATTCTAGAGGATTAGTTGGACATTGTGGCACATGGTAAGGTGTCATTTTGATCAAATCACTCTATTTCAGTTGTTGATTTTTATTGATCTTTGAATTAATCATTTGAGTAGTGTATCATTGTTATAATCATTGGCTATGAAAATCATCCTTATATAATCATTCTAACTAATGACAACTATGATTCTTGGCAAAAAGACATCCTAACATATTGTAGCTGGCTTAATCTTTTGCCCAATCTTTATGAACTCATTTTGAGCTGAAGATGGAATGGAAGAAACTAGTTTGGGGTAATAAAGGTGATCATGTCATAGGATTTAACAATACAAGAATCTTCTAGGAGACCTACAATCATATCTTAGGAATTAGGTGTCCACACATAGTTTGGATCAATATTTTGGAGATCTATGGAGATCCACATAATACTCCATTCCAAAATGATCCCACATTAGATTTCCTCATTCCACTCAAGATGATATTGATAATTATACCCTTTGATGATGAAAAAACTAGACAAGATTCAATACAATGCAACATTTGAGAATCTTGATGATCAAGATACCTATCCAGTAGCTCCCACTTCTCTAACTGAGATCACACACCAACCTTTTGTTTATTTATCAAGTTCTAGAGATGCTTCACCAAGTGATTCCAGTGATTATTTGTAGTGATTAAATCATATTTATTTAGATGTATCTTTGTGGGATGATTACTTAGTAGGTTTTTTAGACTTGTTTGTGGAGTCTCACATTTTAGATTTGGAGAATTTTTTTGAGGGGTTATCTCTCCTATTTGATGAAAGTGATACAAAAATTGTTGTATCATCATATTTTTATTTGGATCTAATTCACTATCAATTAGAACTTGATACTATTTTTTTACCTTCTATTTTGATTAGGCATAAACTCGATTTGATTATGACATCATCATCTACTAGGTGGAAGTTGGGAGAACCATTCCATAGCTTGTCCACCTAAACTTTGTGGGAACATTCTCATCAAGTATGTGTCTTGATTGGCTACCTCAATACATGTTGTGAAGAATTCTCTTATATGTGCCTTAGGATCTACTTTTCCTCTATACTTATCAAATTTTGGTGTCAAGAAATGTGGAGGAAATGGAGGCATTGGAACACTTCTATCAAATGGATAAGGACATATGTCTTTCATTGTGTACTCTTGCTTTGGTGTATTCATTTCTTCCGTTTGTTTTTCCAAATCCTTTATTTTTTGTTGTAAATCATTCTTGGGTGGTGTCTTTTCTCTTTGAGCTAGTCCCATGCCCGAGCCACCGGGTGGAGGAGGAGGAACATAGTTATAGCTTGCATATGGACCACATGGTATGGTATTATAATGAGGAGTACTAGGTCAAGGTCGATACATGTCATGACCATGAGGATATGAGGTATCATAAGAATGATCTTGAATATTACCCCCAAATCTGACACAAGGTCTCCTTGTGTAATGATTTTGAATGTTCGCTTGAGTGTAATTGTATACATATTGGTATGATCTTGGGTATTATCAAGAGGATGAGTATTAGGATTCCTTCTCCATGGGAAAGGATAATGGTGGGGTTGTTCATGAGATTTCCTAGCAAAATTAGTATGAGTATGGGTATTGGGAACTTTTGGCTTTTGAAACAAAGACGAGGGTGACTAGGCACGAAACATTATCTCCTATTACCACCATTATGTTCTCTAGGATTTGCATTTGTTTGAACCATTTGATAAGGATCATCTTCTAAAATTTGTGACATATCAAAATCATGAGGTAGCCTTATTCCACTTTGTGCCATGACTTGAAAGAGGTATTGTCTATCTCTTCTTTATTGAACCAATCTATTAAATCTTGGATCTAAGATATTCTCTTTAATGTCTGTGGAGGTGATAGATGCATTGCCATTATCATTGTTGATTATCATTGTTGTTATCATTGTTGATCTCATTATCATTGTCTGGTATATTACTGCGATTGTCAAATGGGTTATAAAATTCATCTCCATCAAACTCATAGGTGCTCATGTTGAGAGATCTTGGAGATTCTTTGGCTTCTCTTCTAGAACTTTGGGAACAGGTTTCAACCATGAACTAAAACTTGGCTAAAATGAAAGATGGAATAAAATGTGAAGACTATGGAAGACCAAGAAAAGATATGAGATGGAAAGAATCTAGGGTTGTCTTGCAATGTCCAAAAATGTAAGTTCAAGATATGTGTGATCTAAAGTAAGGTGTGGCATCCAAAGAGATGATAGATCTCTTGATGAGGTAAGTTGAACTTGACTAAAGAGGACGAAATGGGACCCTAAGATGATAGATCTGATATGGGAGCCACTTAGTGATATGTTGTAGTAAGCTTGCAAGATATGATGAGGACAACAAAGCAACCTTTTGACTCTAGTTGGAAAATGTGTATTCGGGATTGTAAATGAAGGCAAATGATGGACAAATATGAGACCAAAGATGGTTGATTAAAAAAGATGAAGCCCTATGGGAAATGCCTTAGAAGCTCTTCAAATCTCAAAACCTGTAATGCCCGCAAAAATACCTTAGAGAAACTAAGCTAAATCACCTATTAAAAGAGAGATTTTTTTTTGTTTAACAACTAATGTTACACTTAGCACCTTTTATGCAATGTAACTAACATATATTAACATTTACATCATGAACATAAAATCATTACTCATAATACATTAACCATTTATGCAAGCGGAATTAAATCATTCAATCTTTACACTAACTCCCTAGGGTATCTTAATGTCATTACTTAATTTACTAACTAAGCAATATCATCTACTCAATTTCTACTACAACTTATAATACATTGAATCCATTTACATGCACATATGCATCTTATCTATATAATCCACCATGATAAGCATCTACATGATTATTGATGCAATCTACTCACTATATGATCATTGATCCAATGTACTATATCATTAATCTCCTACTCATGGATATGAAACACATGATATTTATTTTCACTAACTAAGAACATATGCAATGCAATTTATACTATCTTACATGATGCACCATCTATAAGCTTTCCTTTTATATGATATGCAAACCTTTAAATCTTATTAAGCTACATGATCTCAATGCAATATCAATCCCTTAACTAATGTTTGTTTTAAGCTCCAAGTCCAAATATTCCTTTTTTCCTTAACCAATCCTAATGCATAAGATCATCTTACAACTACTACCATGACTAACCATCCTATAATGCATAAGCATAAATTCATTTTACAGTCAGATTTTCCCATAATCCACATATGATTCTCTATGCCTAACATGATCACTTGTTAACATGAATCCTGTATGCATAATGCAAGGAACTAAATGCCATTCTTATTTAATCCTTTCCTATGATAGGCATATTTTATGAGCATTACAATGCAACTATAAGAATACCATCAATAACTAGACATGATAAGATCATCAACCATGATTATTATATTACATTCATTTCATATACATAAGGTTCATTACTGCAGGATAATCTACCTCCTAATTACATAACATTTCTTCTTCAAACATTTCTTATCCATTATCATGATCTAAGCCTATTCCCAACATAAATCCATAACAAGGTAGAATTTACTTGAAATCATTTCCTTCCCCATTATGAATATAAATAATATATCACATTTCAATACATAACAATGTCACATCATTATGAATACATTCATTCAGCTAAGGCACCTACTAAAGTATCATTATAACTACAATTACATGAATATTACAACATGAGCATAGCTCATCTAATACAAGACTCATCTATAAATATTATAAGGTATTTACCTCTCATAATCATGAAAGTACATTACATAATTATGAAATAAGATACATCCAAGTGTTGCAATAGATCCATATGCCATCATGAAGAAGAGTCCAAATCCACACATGAAGAATCCAACAAGGAAAATACTCCAATGGTAAAAATCACCAACCACCCGACCATTTGGAACCAAAGGACCCACCCCCCATGTTAGGAGATGACACAAGGTCTCAACACACACTCTACATCTAGGCTAGCACATAATACCAAAGAGACTAAACAATAGAAGGGACTCTTAAGAATGAAACAATCACAATAAATAACAAACAAGAAACTCCTAGAGGCTACTAAACAACAAGACATGAAATGAAAATCAACAAGGGGACACATGTAGGAGTGGAGTGTCATCACATGTCATCCTCATAACATAACATATAACATAAGGCACTCGCCTAATGGACATGTGGAGCCATATCAACCTATGAGAGACCAAGGGAGATTGACTTCCCATCGCAATGGCCTTCTCATGCTTATCTTAAAACATCCTTCCTAGGATCAAGTCATGAGGCTCACATCAATTAATTATCTTGATTAGTGCATCTAACTACCCATCCCATGAGTTTATTATTATGTTATCACTTGTTTACAAATCATGGTAAACTCTCCATGTGCCTTGGCGGTCTAGACTTCATGCATCCTTACAAGGAACCTCATATACATCTATCTTTCGTGACCCCGATCATCTCAAGGAACCCCACTCCCCCTAACATGGACCCATACAATAATAAATCACAAGAGGCTCTAATTCAAGTCTAAAAATATGAAAGTATAAACATCTTCATGTAACCAATAACATCCATACATACATATGATCATACAAATGGCTAAAGAATTAAGTACACAAAATGAGCCTTTTGACATAAAGATATAACAAGGGCCACAAAAAGGCCATCAAAACTCTATCATAAAACATGTAATTAAGCTATAGAAAGGCCTACTCACTTGCTGGATTAAGAACAAAAACATAAGCATCTCCCTCACATGGCACATCAACATGGAGGAGAATTCATTCAACAACATAAAGCATAAGAGATATAAAAAAAACATCAAGAAATCCATAACAAGGCTAAGAAACAGTCAATTCAAATCTAGAGATCATCTGCAGACCGAGAACAATCCTCTGGTACAAGATTCAATTGGGAAAATTATGTCAAATTAAGCAAAACTGTGAAAAACACATAAATTAGATAGGGTCGCGCATTCACCCAGTTTGGTCACGCATACATGTTGAAATGTGGTGACTGATCAGCAAAGTACTGTACACTCAGCATGTATCCTCGCTAGAGTCCGGGGCCGGGCCGAGCCCCGAGCAGGGGTTCGGGGGCAACAGCCCCTGAGAAATTTTTTTTTGCCGTTTTTCGTTGATGAAAACCGACATTGTAATAAAACCCCAAAAAGGTCGACTTTGTTTGTTGCCCTAAAAATGCATGTTATAAGCGCCTGGGATGCTTAAGGAATTGTAAGGTTGATGTACTATTTTTGCTGGATAATAAGAAAGATTGGACAGCTGTGTATGGTGGACGTAACCCATTTTGGGTGAACCACGTTAAATCTCTGTGTTATCTGTGTCCTGTTTTATTTCTTTATCTTTTGTATTTAAATCTGCATATAATTGTTAGTTCATATTTGCTTCGGATCTACTTGAAACCCTAACAATTGGTATCAAAGAGAGGTTTTCTATAAATTGGCAGGACTTTCAGATTTGAGTGGGAGCAATGGAGGATTCCAAATTCAAGGTCGAAAAGTTTAACGGCCAGAATTATCAGTTATGGAAAATGCTGATGGAGGATTACCTATATCAAAAGGATTTGTGGCAGCCATTGGAAGGAAAGGCAAAGAAACCGACCACAATATCAGATGAAGAGTGGGACATTTTAGATAGAAAGGCACTGGGATCCATTCGATTCTGCCTTGCGTCATCTGTAGTATTCAATATAACAGAAGTAAAAACGACTGTAGATTTGATGGCAACATTGGCTAAGTTGTATGAGAAACCCTCGGCTTCGAATATGGTATTTCTTATGAAGCGTTTGTTTAATTTGAAAATGAGTGAGGGAGGATCTATAGCGGAGCACTTAAATGAATTTAATACAATTACAGTCAATTGTCTTCGGTAAAAATTACCTTTGCAGAAGAGGTTAGGGCTCTCTTGATTTTATGTTCTTTGCCAGAAAGCTGGAATAACTTGGTTATGGCTGTAAGTAACTCTGTCTTTAGTAAAAATACTTTGGTATTTGATGATATTGTTGGTGTTATCCTAAGTGAGGAAATGCGAAGGAAAAGCACAGGTGAGACTTCAACATCATCGGGTAGTGTTTTGAATGTGGAGAATAGAGAAAGATCAAAGGAAAGAGGAAAAGGCCCTGGGAATGAGAAGTCACGAGGGAAGTCAAAGAAAGGACGCTCTCAATCTAGAGGAAAGAAAGATTGCTAGTACTGCAAAAAGCCTGGTCATCTAAAGAAAGACTGTTGGTCTCGGAACAACAAAGAAGGAGACAAAAATGAAAATGACAGTAAGGAAGCTAATATTGCAAGTAATACTTTACAAGATGCTTTAATCTTATGTTTGGATAATGTTAATGATTCCTGGGTAATAGATTTTGGGGCTTCATTTCATGCTACACCCCATAGAAAATATTTTCTAGATTATGTTCAAGGTGATTTTGGACAGGTATATTTGGGTGATGATGAGCCCTGTCAAATTGTTGGAAAAGGAAAGATAAAGATCAAGTTGCAGAATGGTAATGACTGGTTTCTGCAGGAGGCAAGACATGTTCCTAATTTAAGAAGAAATTTAATTTCTGTAGGGCAATTAGGTAGTGAAGGTTGCATAGTTACCTTCTCAGATAGTATGTGGAAGGTCACTAAAGGATCATTAGTAGTAGCTAAAGGTGTGAAGGTAGGCACATTATATCTGTGTACTGGTAACACTTACTCTACCTTAGCTGCTACAGATAAAGTTACTGCAGGGACAACAACAATAAATGTTGCAAGAACAAATTCGATAATGTGGCACCATAGGCTTGGGCACATGAGTGAGAAAGGGATGAAAATCCTTCACTCCAAAAATCTATTGCCAGGACTAAAGAAGATTAATTTAGAGTTCACTGAAAACTGTGTTTATGGTAAACAGAAAAGAGTCAGATTTCTTAAGGTTGGGAAAGAGAAGAAGAGTGAGAGGTTAGAGCTTGTACATTCAGATGTATGGGGACCGGCTCAGGTATCATCTCTTGGTGGCTCTTGTTATTATGTTATTTTTATTGATGACTCAACCCGAAAAACATGGGTATATTTTCTAAAACAAAAATCAGATATTTTTGAAACTTTTAAGAAATGGAAAGCTTTGGTTGAGAATGAGACAGGAAAAAAGTTGAAGTGTCTCAGATCGGATAATGGAGGTGAGTATTGCAGCAAAGCATTTGAAGATTAGTGTTCCTTAAATGGGATTCGAAAGCAGAAGACAGTTCCAGGAACTCCACAGGAAAATGGTGTGTTAGAGAGAATGAATAGGACTATTATGGAACGTGTGAGGAGCATGAGATTGCATGCTGGATTGCCCTTACATTTTTGGGTAGATGCTGTCTATTTGATAAATAGAGGACCTTCAACCCCTTTGGATGGTGGTATTCCAGAGGAGGCATGGACTGGTAGAAAGGTAAATTATTCTTTTCTAAAAACTTTTGGTTGCGAAGCTTTTGTCCATGTTGATAAAGAAAACAGAACCAAGTTTGATGCTAAATCTCAGAAATGTACCTTCATTGGATATGGGATAGATGAATATGGCTATCGGTTATGGGATTTTGAAAATAAGAAAATAATTAGAAGTGGAGATGTTATATTTAATGAGAAGGTTATGTATAAAGAACAGATGCAGGAAAAGAAGCATGAACAAGACAAACAAGAATATGTGGTGTTGGATGAGATTCCTAAAAATTAAATGCCACAGGTACCTGATGCTCAGCAACAATAGATTGTCCCACAAACTCCTGCAAGTGTTAGATGTTCTACGAGGAGAAGTAGACCCCCTGAAAGATTTTCTCCTTCTTTGTATTCTATTTTATTAACGGATTCTGGTGAACTAGAAGAATATGAAGAAGCAATGCAGGTAGATGCCAAACAACAGTGGGAGCTAGGCATGAAAGAGGAGATGGACTCCTTGATGAAAAATAAGACTTGGGACTTAGTCCTTTTACCTGCAGAAAAAAGAGCCTTGCCTAACAAATGGGTTTATCGGCTGAAGGAGGAGGAAGGAGGTTAGAAAAGATATAAGGCCAGACTTGTGGTAAAAGGTTTTGCATAGAAAAAAGGTATAGATTATGATGAAATATTTTCTCCAGTTGTAAAAATGACTTCAATTAGAACTGTACTTAGTCTTGTGGCTGCAGATGATTTACATCTTGAACAATTAGATGTCAAAACAGATTTTCTCCACGGAGATCTGGAGGAGGAAATTTACATGTTGCAACCACAGGGATATGAGGTCAAAGGTAAGGAGAACTTGGTGTGCAGGTTGAAGAAAAGTCTGTATGGCCTAAAGCAAGCACCCCGACAATGGTATTTAAATTCGATAGTTTCATGGCTGAACACTGTTATCATAGATATCATTCTGATCATTGTGTATATTTTAAGAGATTTGATAATGGCAGTTATATTATCCTGTTGCTTTATGTTGATGACATGCTTGTTGCTGGGTCTAACATGCAACATATAAATGATCTTAAACAAAAATTAGCCAGGTCATTTGCTATGAAGGATTTGGGTGCAGCTAAGCAAATTCTCGATATGAGGATTACACAGGACAGGAAAAATAGAACCTTGAATTTGTCCCAAAGTGAGTATATAAAGAAGGTGTTGAAAATATTTAACATGCAAGATGCAAAAGCAGTTAGTACACCTTTGGCTAGTCATTTCAAATTGACTAAGGAGATGTGCCCAAAGGCATAGGAAGAGGTTAATAAAATGTCTAACATCTCATATTCATCAGCTGTTGGCAGTCTGATGTATGCAATGGTATGCACAAGGCCAGATATTGCACATGCAGTGGGAGTTGTGAGCAGGTTTATGAGTAATCCGGGTATGGAACATTGGAATGTTGTGAATTGGATTCTTTGGTATTTGAAAGGAACTACTACGAAGGCATTATGTTTCAAAGGATCTAATGCTGCTCTGAGTGGATTTGTTGACTCTGATCTGACGGGTGATATTGATTCACGGAGGAGTACTACAGGGTATGTTTTTACTATAGGGGGAACTGCAGTCAGTTGGATTTCTAGGCTGCAAAAGGTTGTTGCACTTTCAACCACTGAAGCTGAGTATGTTGCTGCTACAGAAGCCAGCAAGGAGATGATTTGGTTGCAATGTTTTCTGAAGGAATTGGGTCAGACACAAGAGGATAGCCCATTGTATACTGATAGCCAGAGTGCCATTCATCTATCAAAGAACTCTGCTTTTCATTCAAGGACAAAGCACATTTAGCTCAGGTACCACTTCATCCAGACTGTTTTGGAGGAGGGTCAGTTACGGCTTGAGAAGATTCACACAAGTGAGAATCCTGCCGATATGTTCACAAAGACAGTTCCACAGGAGAAGCTAATTTCTTCATTAGTTTCTGTTGGTCTTCTTAATTGATAATTGTGGAATTTATACCAGTCAAGTCCTAGTGTTTTATCCAATAGATGTTGCATGTACAGTGGTGTCGTGTAGTATCAGTCTCCAAGTGGGAGATTGTTCAGTGTGGAGCCTGATCAGTCTCCAAGTGGGAGATTGTTGAAATGTGGTGATTGATCAGCAAAGTACTGTACACTCAGCATGTATCCTCACCGGGGTCTGGGGTCGAGCCGGGCCCCTGGCAGGGGTTCGGGGGCGGCAGCCCCCAAGAAATTTTTTTTTGCCATTTTTCGTTGATGAAAACCAACATTGTAATAAAACCCTAAAAAGGCGACTTTGTTTGTTGCCCTAAAAATGCATGTTATAAGCAGCTGGGATGCTTAAGGCATTGTAAGGTTGATGTACTATTTTTGCTGGATAATAAGAAAGATTGGACGACTGTGTATGGATGTAACCCATTCTGGGTGAACCACGTTAAATCTTTGTGTTATCTGTGTCCTGTTTTATTTCTTTATCTTTTGTATTTAAATCTGCATATAATTGTTAGTTCATATTTGCTTCGGATCTGCTTGAAACCCTAACAATACACACAATTTGGTCACGCATACACACAATTTGGTTGTGTATACACACAATTTGGTTGCACATACACACAGTTTGGTCATGCATACACACAATTTGGTCGCACATTTATTGTTTTCGTGCATTTGTTCAAAAAATTACTCCGATGCTCAGAAACTTACGACAGAAAAAAATCAAAGACTAAGCAATAAACTTCGATAAGTATATAAAAAGGGTCGCCCAGACCTTTAGAACAAGTAGGTAAAATCAAAATAAAGATTGATAGACTATAGGAAAAGATTTTACAAAACTTGTCTAATGACTATGAGACCCAGAATACACTTGCAGACACTCTCCATGAGTCTAGAATGGACAATAATAAAAACAAATGAGACATAACATACAACAACTCCAAAGGACTCATAACACAATAAAGAAAAATGCATACGTATTGAAGAAGGATCTCTATGAAAGCTCTCGTACGACATGGGTAGATGGATAGTCCCACATAGAGCTCCTCCAACACCCAACAACATAAATCTGGGTAGTGAAAATGATACATACATCCAACAAGGTAAATCAGAGTGCAAGAAAGAAATACATTCAATCTCCCAGCTAAAACCAAAGAGAATGTTGTAAATGGCACAACATAGAGAGTGCAAATTGACAAGACTATACAAACAATTATGTAACCCAAAGTCTCAATCCCCAAATATTTTTTGAAAACTATACAAAACTATATGAAATGAAATATCTTCTACCCAGCTTCCAGAAAACATTTGTAGGCACAGAGCATACATAATAAACTAGAAATTAAAATGCAAAGGCGAGAAGTGCTCCTACTTGCACCCTGTGTGATGGAAGAAGGTTGAAGTAGAGCTCCCAAAACCAAAAGCCAAACCAACAAAAGCTCCGGGAATCCAAACCAAGCTCCCAAAATCAAAAGTTGCATAAAAACTTCCAAGAGAAGAACCCGAGAATAAACTCAAAAACTAAATAAAAAGCCATAGATTAATCCAAAAACCCTAGCCACATTTCCATCCAATCAAAATATTCCATTATGGAATATATTTGACCTACCATCTTATATTATGATTTTATCTCCTATTTCAATTTCACCGAATGAGAATAAAAAGGTAGGTTGAATAAAATATAAAACATATTACCTGTATAAGTGGGGATATTTTTTTATTCCAAAGTATTTATTCCTCAAATACATTTAAATCAAACTATATAAATAAGGCATAGACTATAAATTAAATAATCTAAATGAGAATTAGCCATTAAATAAATCAAAGCTCATAATGCAATTAAACATTAAACACTAAATAAGTAAATTAAACTATCAACAATAAATAATCATAAATAAATAAATAATTAAATATCAAATAAATGATCAAACCTCAAATAAGGATTAAACAATAAATATTAAATAGATCTTAAACAACATAAAATAAATAAACATTAATTACCAAATAATTAAATAATCAAAAGCCAATAATTTAATATATTAAATTAGATATTATTAGCTATAGAACCACACATCAAAGATCAAATAATTAATCTAAACATAATTTAATCACATAATTTAATATATGAGCATATACAACATACTCACAAAGCCAAGAAGACAAAACTAACTGGCTGACATGGCAGATTATGCCAAGACGCCGACGACTCATAGTAATCAACTTAGACCTAGAGTATGTGAGGGGAACTTATGTCATCTCGAAACCACATATACCATTGAGATTAAAGACGCGCTCAGACCTGTGGAGCCAGGTGGAGTCGATGTCTGGTACCTTCAAATCCTGCAACCACAAAATGACAACATATGTATACATATACATATAAGGCAAGAAAGTGATAGAGATTCACAATAACAAATCCCACTCGCAATGAGTGATGTGACATTGTCTCTTCCACAAAGATAGTCAAACAATGATCAAACACTTCATACAAACATCTCATCATATACATCCATAAAATATGGTTAGCACATCTATAATATCATCAAATGCATAATCCATCATAATCCATCGATAAAGTGAGGCATGTAAAACCACCAATCATATGTATACATATAAAATCCATCAAACACATATATCCATCTAACCATATGATCAATAATGCTTGTACCATAATTCATATAATCATCAAAATGGCACAAGTCTACATAATGTCCAATATCATCAATAAGTAATTGAAACACACATAACATCATGATGAGTCTAAACAAGTCTATCATGCATGAAACAAAAGTCTAGTAAAGGATGGACACTACATCCTCCCCCCCTTTGCCTAGGCTTACTCTTGGAAGCTTGAGAACAAATAGGGGTATAGCTCTCTCATCTGTGCTGCATCCTCCTGAGTAGCTGATGAATCATCATTCAGATCCCACTGGACCCTTACCTTCTCTATGCTTTGAGCTCTGAGGGACATATCTCTACGCTAAAGAATGCACACGGGCTGCAAATAAAGTTTCCTGTCCTCGAGCTGTAATGCATTCCAATCCAAAACATGCGATATATCAAGATGATACAAGCTTAGAATAGATACATGGAATACATCATGGATGTGGGACAAGCTAGGCAGTAAGGCAAGGCGATAAGCCACATGACCAATCCTCTCCAAAATGTCAAAAGGTCCTACAAACTAAGGCACCAACTTAGAGCCTTTTCCATAATGGATTGGACTATTTCGTGGGCGAACTCGCAAAAACACCTTGTCGCCAACTAAGAACTACCTATACACTCAGTGAGCATCTGCATTTCTTCTTCCTATCCTATGTTGCAATCAAATGCTCTCTAATGTGAACCACCTATTGCTCCATGTCCTGTAGCATCTATGAACCAAGGAGTACTCTATCCTCCAATCTATCCCAACTCAAGGGAGTACAACATGGTATACCATACAAAGCCTGAAAAGGCAACATGCCACTAGATCTGTGATATCCATTATTGTAGACAAACTCCACTAAATATAGATAATCCTCCTATCGGGACTGCTGATCCATAACATACATCCTCAACATGTCTTCCAAAAATTGATTAACCCGCTTTGTTTGACCATCTGTCTTGAAGTGATAAGCTGAACTGAAGTTCAACTGAGCTCCTAAATCATGCTAAAGTGCTATCCACAAGGAATAAGTGAACACTGGATCCTAATCTATTATGATTTGATGAGGAATATCATGAAATTTGACTATATCTCTGACAAAAATCCGTGCCACTAACGCTACTGTGTAGGAAGATCTGAGTGGTGGAAAGTCCACCACCTTGGTCAACTGACCAACAGTGGCCATAATAGCATCATGTTGATGCAAAGACATAGGCAATCCAACTATAAATTCCATAGTGATGATGTCCCATTTCCATCCTAGATCCAAATTTGACTGCAATAATCCTGCTGGATGTTGATGCTCTGCCTTCACCCGCTGACACTCTAGGCAACAAGACACAAAGTCTGCAATATCTCTCCTCATTCCTACCCAATGATATATTTATCTCAATTCTACATGCATCTTCTTGACACTTGGATGTGTCGAGTAAGGTGCACAATGTGTCTCTAACAATATCAACTCTCAAAGAGCATCTGTAAGTGGAACATAAATACATCCCAAATGTCTGAGAAGGCCATTTGATTTAACTGTATAACCTTCATATCTGAACTCAAGAGCTCTACCTGATGCAACATATGCACTAACCTCCTAGGACCAAGCATCTGATGGAAGTGCACTGAGAATACAACTCCTCAAATCTACATTAAGAGTAACTGCTGAAATCTCATGTCTCCTGCGACTCAATGAATCTACTACTACATTCTCCTTACCTTGGATGTACTTCACCTCAAAATCATACTCACATAAGAACTCCATCTAGCGTCTTTTCCTAGCATTCAAATTTGACTACGTGAATATATACTGCAAGCTATGATGATCTGTGTGCAACTCAAATCGATGTCCAAGGAGAAAATGCCTCCATTTGACTAAGGCATGAACCACTGTCGCTAACTCTAGATCGTGAGTGAGATAGTTCAACTAGTGATCTTTCAATTTACATGAATCATGTGCAATCACTCTACCATCCTACCATCCTACATCAATACTTCTCCAAGACCCTCTAAAGAAGTATCTGTGAACACCATGAAATTACCTAATGGATATGGTACTGCTAGAATAGGTGCACTCATCAAACACTCCTTAAGGATCCTAAATGCTATCTCACACTGCTCTATCCACACAAACTTCTTCCCTTTCCTCTGAAGAGAAGTGATAGGATGTACAATCCTAGGGAAATATTGAACATATCTACGGTAATACTTGACAAGATCCGTGAAATTGTGCACCTCACCCACATTAGTGGGTGCTAGCCATTCTACAATTGCCTGAATCTTTGAGAGATCAACTAAGATACCCTCTCCTGAAATCACATGACCGAGATATCTAACCTTAGTCTGGAAGAACTCACACTTCACCAAATTGGTGCATAGTTGATTCTCCCTAAGGCACTACAAAACCTATCTCACATGATCCTCATGCTCCTCAACTTATCTCAAATAGATCAAAATATCATCCAGAAATACCAACACAAATCTGTCCAAATATGTCCTGAACACACCATTCATCAAACTCATGAAAACTGATGGTGCATTTGTGAGACCAAATGGTACCACTGTGAACTTATAGTATCCATATCTAGTGCGAAAAGATGTGCGATGTATATCTACCTCATGAATCCTTAATTGATGATATCCAGACTTAAGGTCAATCTTGGAAAAGACCTTTGCTTAATCTGATCAAATAAGTCATCTATCCTAGGCAAAGGATACTGTTTCTTCACCGTCACCTTATTTAGTTGCTCGCAAGCAATGCACAAATGAAGAGATTCGTCCTTCTTCTTCACAAACAAAACTAGTGCACCCCAAGAGGACACACTAGGATGAATAAACCGCTTCGCCAACAACTCCTCTAGATGCACTCTGAACTCACTCAACTCCTGAGTGGTCATTCGATAGGGATCCTTAGAGATAGGCCATGCTCTCGACACCAAATCAATCCTGAAATGTGTATCTCCGTGACGGGGCATACCTGTAATCTCATAGGAAAAACATTTGCAAACTCTTGAAGGATAGGATGCTACTACAATAAATCCCTTGAACTAACTCCCTCATCCACATCATTCACTCTAACTTCAAACAACTAGAAACCCTTATGTGCACACCTCTTCATCTGCATGGCAGAAATCATGCAAAGAGAGATAGGTCTCTGAATACCTACAATATCCACACTATTCCCACCATCATCCACACACAACACTCTCTTACCTCTACAATCTATCTACGCTTGGTGAGACCCAAGCCAATCCATACCAAGAACCACATCATAAGATCCCAAAGACATAATATGTAGATCAACAAAAGTATGAAACTCTCCCAAAGCTAAAGGAAAACTGAGCACAAGGGAATCCACTTCCACCTTGAACCCCGTATCTATCTCTACCTGCCACTTATCATCCCGCTTTGCTGTAGCAAGCCCACATTGCTCTACCAGAAAAGGAGAAATAAAAGAATATGATGTTCCTGAATCAAATAACACTGAAAAAGAGATACCACCTATCATAATAGATGTCTCCACAATGGTAATCTGATGCTCAACCTGACAGTTATCAATGACCACAAATACATGATGTGAGCTGCCTGCATCTCCAACTATAGACTTAGAAGTAGCTAGATTTTTCTGCCCTGACATATGAGAAGAACGCTAAGGAAAATGAATGATAGTATGTCCTGGCTGCCCACATGCAAAACAATCTCTCTTGCCAAACACTCTGCTCACTAGCGCAGTACTTGACTATTGAATACTGCCTCTACTAGAAGTTGGCTATGAACTCTGTGCTGGCTGTGAAGAAGTAGGTCTCCTATCATGTTGATGACTGTGACTCCTATCAACTTGAAATATAGTACCTTGCACAAAGTTCTGACCCTGAGAATGCCTCCTCCTAAATCGTTGGCTATGTTGGAAAGAAGAGGGATGACTCCTAGCAACACCTATAGACTAAGGCTGAGAGCCTCTCATAGCTGATCCTGTAACTGGTGCACTAGCTGTCTACCCACCTGTCGCACCTCTTGAAGCTAAGACAAGATTCTCCTCTACTATTCTCGTCTTCTCCATAGCTCCCTCCAAGGTCTTAAGTTCGTGCATCCGAACCTCACAAGTAATACGATCACTAAGACCTCTCACAAAGTGTTGAATAAACATCATCTCATCATCTACAATCCAAGCATACTTTCTAAGCTCAAAGAACCTATGCTCACACTGCTCCACTATCATCCTCTACTGCCTAAAATTGTGGAACTCATTGGTCTTCCTCTTCCTCCAATTCTCTAAGAGGAATCAAGTGTGAAACCACTCCAGGATCAACTCCTAATAAATAGTAGCAACGACCAATTGTAGCTTCTTGTCCTCGATACGCCACCATGCTGATGCAAAATCATGAAGGTGCATAATGGAACACCTCGCCTTGGTGTTACTTCTATATGGGTGCATAGAAAAATACCTGCTTAAATCCAACAACCATGTCTCCGCCTCCATACCACTACCTAATCTATCGAAAGTGAGAGGGAGAGACCTCAACAAATCTCTCATATGACCAACTTCCAACTCCTCTTGATCCACCATAAATCTCCTCCTAGGAGAACGTGAACATTCTCTCTCCTGATGCTATGAATGATGAGACCCCTCCTGCTGGCTCTCCTCCTGTCTCGATCCTAGGAAACCAAGAAGCTCCTGAAGCACGTTCACTAATTGTGGAATTGCATCACCTCTAAGCTGATCTTGTTGCTACTGGTGGTCCTCATGGTGTGACTCTTCAGAAACCTCAGGAAAAGGATTCCTATGAGTACCCATGCGAGCAACAAGACGACGATCTCTACCCCTAGTAGGCATCTTGTATGAGCAAAACACAAAATGCAAAAGAGACCTATAAGCTAACAAACAAGGGCAATAAGAGAAAAAATAACAAGAAGGGATAAAACCATTGGGCTACCACATGCTAAATGCTAACATGCACAATGGGCTCAAATAAAACCGAAGTACCCAGTGTATGAACATGAGCTCTGATACCAAATGTAATGCCCACCAAAATACCCTAGAGAAATTAAGCTAAATAACTTATTAAAAAAGATAATAATTTTTTTTGTTTAACATCTAATGTTACACTTAACATCTTTTATGCAACGTGACTAACATACATTAACATTTACATCATGAACATAAAATCATTACACATAATACATTAACCATTTACACAAGTAGAATTAACATCATTCAATCTTTACACTAACTCCCTAAGATATCTTAACGTCATTACTTAATTTACTAACTAAGCAATAACATCTACTCAATTTCTACTACAACTTATAATATATTGAATCCATTAACATGTAAATATGCATGTTATCTACATTTAATCCACCATGATTATTGATGCAATCTACTCACTATATGATCATCGATGCAATCTACTCTATCATTAATCTCCTACTCATGGATATGCAACACATGATATTTCTTTTCACTAACTAAGAACATATGCAATGCACTTTATACTATCTTACATGATGCACCATATACGAGCTTTCCTTTTATATGAAATGAAAACCTTTGAATCTCATTAAGCTACATGATCTCAATGCAAGATTAATCCCTTAACCAATGTTTGTTTTAATCTCGAAGTCCAAATATTCTGTTTTCTCTTAACCAATCCTAATGCATAAGATCATCTTACAACTACTACCATGACTAACCATCCTATAATGCATAAGCATAAATTCCTTTTACATACAACTTTTTCCATAATCCACATATGATTCTCTATGCCTAACATCATCACTTGTTAACATGAACCCTATATGCATAATGCAAGGAACTAAATGCCATTCTTATTTAATCCTTTCCTATGATAGGCATATTTTCTGAACATTACAATGCAACTATAAGAATAACACCAATAAAGACCATCAAACATGATTCCTATATTACATTCATTTCATATACATAAGGTTCATTACCATAGGGTAATCTACCTCCTAATTACATAACATTTCTTCTTCAAAGATTTCTTATCCCTTATCATGATCTAAGCCTATTCCCAACATAAATCCATAACAAGGTAGAATTTTGGTGCATGAGCTCCTAATAGGACTTCATACCTTGCTGAGGCCATGATGCAATAACCTAAGGATTTTGAGTTCAATTTATGTAATAAGGTTAATCATGACAATTCTTGATGTAATAAGTGTCTTTGAGGTCATTAGATAGGGTTTTGAGTCATAATGAGGTCATATTGACAAGATTGTCAAAAAATTTCAAGATATCACAAATGTGTGTAAATGGGTCTAGTATGTAGTTCTATGATGTATCAAGTTTTTTTAAACCTATTTGGACCTATTTGAGTCATTTTTGGGCCATGGAAGTATTTGATTAGTTCTAGGTTCCATTTGAGCAAAAAATGTCAAAGTTGACAAAAAAGTTGTCAAGCAAAATTTGTATTTTGGAGGTAATTATGTCTTGGTTGTTCAAATAAAGTTGTAAAGGTGGTTAAAGCCTATGAGAGGCCTAGAGAATATTTAAAAATTGCCTTCCCACGTTGAATGTGGTGGATTGTTCAATGCATTGAGGAAGAATATCAATAAAAGTTGAGATTTCCTGCACTTTCTTGTGTGTTTTAGATATGACAGTCTGATATCAATTGTTTTATTATTGAAAAATTATTTATTTTTATTAGGAAAAAATTGAGGATGATATAGGGGTGAATCCCCAGTAGTTTGTTTTTTGTTTCACTTCCTTTCATTAAGTTTTGGAAGAGATATATCAATCTTTGTAAAAACTGTTAAAACCCCTAGGCAAGGTAAACAATGACTGTATAAAATGTAATAAGACTCCATTCCAAGTTGATCAGAGGATAATCCTTGGTTTAATTGAGGCACATACTATGTATTTTTACTTTTATTTGGTGGCAGGGACTCAAGTTACTGTTGGCATGCACAAATAGTTGACAAAAGGACTAGTTTCAGTGTCTCAGACTATGAACAACAGTGTGTTGTTGGTGTTGGAAGGTGTAGAAGTAAAAGGAGGGCTTGGAATGATTGATTGGGACTTAGTAGATGGTATGAGGGTGTTATAAACATATTCCAAGAGGTTGGAAACTCTAAGGGCTAATCAAACCAAGAAAGTTTATGATTGTCCCTGCACCTAGTTGACTGTCCTAATTTGACAGTGATAAGAACATCTGCATTTTTGTTCAAGTTTAAGTGAGTGTTGATGAGAATTAAAGTGGGAGAGATATGAGGAATGTCTATAAGGATCTTTGAAGCCTTTAGCAGTGTTTGAAGATCCCATGAAGTGAGAAGCATCCACAGGATATTGACTAATCCTAAACATGTTGTTGACTATCCTAAAAATAGTATATCCTCAATAAACATTGTTATGTCATTTTGGGAGGTTGGGTGGGTAGAGAGAGCCAAATTTGAACATGTTGAGAAGCCTTTTAGGAGTTACAAGAAAGTATGTGTTTCTGTGAGGAACCATTGCATCTTTTGAGTTGGCATTGGTGGAAGAGTGGAAGTCCTAATAGGGGACAATCTAGGTTGAATGACCATGAAGGGGTTTTAAGGTATTTAAGTGCTTTAGAGCATGGATGTGGGTTCAATATGGTTGAATATGTATGGAGGAATGTGTGTGAGTGGTTGGATAAGGAGTTGGTGAGCAAGAAATGTGTTTTAGGCTATTGAAGTCTTGTGAGTGGATTAGTAGCCTTGTGAGGGGAATTGTGAAGATGTGGAAGGGTTAGTACCTATTGAATAGGTAAGTTGGGAGGAATAATCTCCCTAATATGGTTTAGTGTGTAGATGCTCTACATAGTATTGGTACCAGAGATAGCGAGTAGATAAAGTGAAGATTGAGAGGTTGAAGGAGTTGATTCCATCATGTATGAGATTGAAGAAATGAGAGAAAGGTATGCCAAGTTGAAGGAGATTACTCAGAAGAAATCCATATTCAGGACAAATTGCAAATGCCAAGGTAAGGTATGTAATATGATTATTGATAATGGTTCATTTGATAACACAGTTTCAGTGGAAATGGTTGAAAAATTGAATTTGATAAGGAAACCTCATAAAACACCCTACAAAGCATTTTGGGTGAATGATGATCAATGGGTTGATGTTAGAGAACAAGCATTTGTGGATTTCAATACTGGTTCATATCATGATACTGTACTTTGTGATGTTATGCCTTTGAAGGATTGCCATTTGATCTTATGAAGAGTTTGGCAATTTTATAGATTTGCATTACATGATGGCAGGAAGAATACATATGCTATTGACAAAGAAGGAGAAAGGTTTGTGTTGAATCCATTGAAGGATGTTGAGGCATCAAGGAAGGTGGCAAGGATAGGGTTTATTGGAAGAAAAGAGTTCCTAATGCATGAGGAACATAAAGATGAAGAAGAAGCAGAGATGGAAGCCAATTTAAGGCTTGAAGAAGACAAGGTAGAACATATGCTGTAGGATGATGATATGAAGATCAAGTCTAAGATGGAAGGGAGAAAGAAAGAACTTCTTGAGAAGGAGCAAGGTGAGTTAGTAAAACATAATGAGATTGTGTAAATGAAATGTCCATTGGTAGGACATGAAGCATGTGAGTTAGTTAGTGCAAAGGTTTGTGGATCAGATGAGTCAAAGATATTGATGAGAAGAGCAGAAAAGGTGAGTGAGAGTAATAGTGTGTTGCCAATGATAAGGCAAGGATGGCCTAGAGAGGTCATCGTGGGAGATATAATTTGTTTGCTAACCGAGCAAGAGGCGAAATAATAGTTGTATGACATAATTAAGAAAATAATTGATGACATAAGTACTGATGAGGAAGAGATTCGAGTGCCAAGGAAAATTCTAATGTACATTTGGAAGATGATGAAATAACAAGGACAATACTTAGTCCTTTCAATGTGAGGGAAGTTGATGAGAAACTAAGGTCTATAGATACAAAGTCTTAAGTCTGATAATGAAGCAATGATAGAGGTAGAGTTCCTAGTACAAGGCAAACAAATGGAGAATATGGTGGGCCAAGGTAAGTGGAAAGAGTTTGAGAAGGAGTTTGTAGAGGTTGATGAGATAAAGAGAGTTGTAACCACCCCAAGAGGTGAACATGAAGCATCAAAGATGGTAAGTGTGGAAGAGATCTCTAAGGTGAATGAGACTAGAGATGATGAGAAGTTGATAGTGATGGGCAATGAGAAGGCTAAAGAGTGTGTGTGGTCTCCAAGTGAGATGGAAAAGAGAGGATATGCTGATGTCAAGGCGGTGAGCTGTCTTTGGATGGTAAGTGTAGTTGTGATGCAGATATGTCAAGTTTGTTTTGCAGGTAAAATAGTTCCAAGAGACTTGGAAAGATTTCAAGGCCAAGAGTATGGTGCAGGAGTGCCTAATAGATCTTCACGCCTTGATGAGACCATGATACAATATACTAGGGATTTTGAGTTAATTTTATGAAATAAGGCCAATCATGACCATTATTGATGTAATAAGTGTCTTTGAGGTCATTAGATAGGGTTTTGAGTCATAATGAGGTCATATTGACAAGATTATAAAAAATTGTCAAGATATCACAAATGTGTGTAAATGGGTTTAGTATAGAGTTCTATGATGTATCAAGTTGTTTTAAACCTATTTGAACCTATTTGATTCATTGTTGGGTCATGAAATTCTTTGATTTTAAAATTGTCAAAGTTGACAAAAAAGTTGTCAAGCAAAATTTGTATTTTGGAGGTAATTATGTGTTGGTTGTTCAAATAGAGTTGTAAAGGTGGTTAAAACTAATGAGAGGCCTATAGAATTTTTAAAAAGGCCCTTCCCACATTGAGTATGGTGGATTGTTCAATGTATTGAGGAAAAATATCAATAAAAGTTGAGATTTCCTGTACTTTCTTGTGTGTTCCAGACATGATAGTCTGATATCAATTATTTTTCTTATTGAAACTTATTTATTTTCATTGCGAAGAAATTGAGGATGATAGATGGGTAAATCCATGATGAACTTACAAGGCACTGAGAGGGGGGATCAATCAGTGCAAGTAAAAACAATACAAATCTGATTATCAATTTCACTAACTTAAAACTCAATAGGCATATAAGAAATAACACCAAGTAAGAAATCACCACATAAAGTATAAACCACATGACACAAGGTTATACATGGAAAACCCTAATGTTAAAAACCATGACGGGATTTAGTACCCACAAAGATCCACTATTTGTAGTATAGAGATCTAACCAGTTAAGGTCTACAACACTCGGTTAGGGGCACACCCTGTTAGGAGTGTCTAGGCCCAATTAAGAGATATAGAATAAGGCCTATGAGGAACAACCCTATTAGAAGCTACCCACATTACTGGGATTTTCAAACACAAGTTAATGTGTCACCTACTTAGAGGATTTAATGATCAGACCTATTAGGATCCGACTGCACCCTGTTAGGAGTGACCTTGTGAGAGGATTTTATTGCTGCAAATGTTAGGGAGAAAAAAAGTTCAAGTGATCTCAATATAACACCATCAGTGTCTGATAAGATCCACTTTAGAACATTACAACATCACATATACTTCATCTCAAAACTCCTCTGATCACCGCACTATCACAAATACAAAATTTGCTAATGATTTATTACACATTCAAGCTCATACTCATATATACCTCCACACCTCATCACACATCTTAAAAACATTATTAGGTTGGCTAGAAAATTGGAAAAATTTCCTAGGTTCAATGAATCTAGACAATCTTGCATTGCACACCTTAGTTATGTCGGCCACCAACATAACAAATCAGATTCTGTGATGTTTTACCGATCTAAGTGATTTTCATAACTACCGGTTGAATGTCCATCAGAATACCTACTCTATCAATCAAATCTTGTTCACCTGATTGAATCATCACATGTGGTCATGAACATAACTTCATCTACCAGTCCTCTTTGCGACTGCAAAACCGCTTCATCCCATTCTTCATAAATTTCCTGTACCGGTTGTCAAAATATTATTATGTCTATCTTTTACTGGTTAAAGTCCTAATTACCGGTTTTGATAAAAACTGTCTCTGCTACCAGTTCTGATCAAATGATCAATGCCAACATTCTCCCCCTTTGGCAGTGATGGCAACACTTAGGAAAAAAAATTGTCAACTAAGAGTGCAATACAAAAATTGACTACATGACATGTACTCCCCATTATCAATTGCATGTTGTTATATAAAAATGAAAAAGACTCCTATTACTCCCCCTTTACATTACATACAAAATTTTGACTGACTCTTTAACTATTACTCCCCCTTTGACAACAATGCCAAATAAAGAACTAAAATACATGAAAGATATATACATTGTACATCAAAATTTTCATCAAAGCATATATATATATATATATATATATATATATATATATATATATATATATATATATATATATATATATATATATATATATATATATATATATATATATATATATATATATATATATATATATATATATATAAGAGTCATAGTCTTTAAAGCAATTTTTGAAAAAGCGTCACTGAAATGAAACTTCAATTGTTTTAGATCATTATCCCATGTCTCTAACAGTGTGTCGGTAATCTCAACATGTGTCTTGATCTACCCTGCTAATTTATCCATTGCAGCAAATATGCTCATCTTAGGTGTAGCCAAAATAGCCTCTGACTCCTTGTATGCTCACTATAAAATTTCCACTTTAGGAATTAGTTAAGTCTAGAGCTCCTTCAATGATCTTACCCAGTTGACCTACTCATGTTCATACTCCTTAAGTTGGTGATGGAGTTCTACAACTGATCTACTAAAATGAATAGATGAGTCATTCAATGGTCTAAATGTTTCACTCAATATTTCAAGTTTTTTCTCAGCATCTTCTCTCTTCTCCTTCAAGTCAACACAAAATAGTGAAAATTTGGAAATAGTAGCCAAAATATTTCCTTTGGTTTCTAATCCATCCTTCAACAAGTTCTTATTAACCATAAGTGATACCTTACCTTTATTTTCTTAGACATTAGTTATTCTATCCTTTTCTTCTTGTAGTCCTTTTCAACTGATATGTATGCTACATCTTCAAAAGTCTTGAGTTGATCTCCGATATCGGTAACCAACTGTCCAAGTTTGTCAATGGGAGTAACAAAACTTTCAGCATTAGTCTCCGGAAGGAGACTAGACAAAATATCAACTATTTTCCTTATTGTTTCTGCCTCTCTCTGCTGTTCCTACATTCTCTTCTTTTGAGCTCTAGATTGCATTTTTGTTGCAATCTCCATCAATTGAGAGGAACTCAAATTGACCATATCAATAGGTCCTTTAATACTAATTGAGTTGTCATCATCATCATTAATTATTTTGTTCTTGGACTCAGGGGTAGTCTTCTTTTTCTCTGCCTTTTCTTTCTTTGTTTTCTCCTTCTCTATCTTATCTTCTTTCGTCTTCTCTTCTTCAGTGGTGTCCTTGACCAGTGGTGGTTAAATTTCCACATTTTTTTCATTCACCGGTGCTTCCTCATCAGTCTTTTCCTTTTGACTGTCATCAATATTTACATTTACACTTATTGATGGAATTTGAGTATCAGTAGGCTGTGCTTTCACCGGTGGCTCATCAGAGCTCTTTTCTTCATATTTCTTCTCCACTTGTTCCTCTTGCTACTCATTTTGTTCAAACATATTAACATCAACATAAAATACATCTATATTATCAACAATATTATCAACATTGTCTCCATTGTTATCATTAGGAATGATCTCCGGTTCAATATCAATAGGACCATCTTGCATATACTTGTTATCCGGTTCAAAATTTGTGATCTTAACACTTTTAGGAATTTCTTCTGCCTTTAACCTATCTTCCTCAACTTGTTCACCTTTTTCCTCTTCTTCATCCGAGATGAGACCTAAAGCCTTCTTGATCAACATCTCAGTCTCCTTTTGGACTGATTTGGTCTTTCCTATTAACATTCTTGTTACTCTCTTTTTGGATCTGAATGATGCTTTTGCGTTAACCCTTATATGTTCAATTTATTCTTTAGTTGCTTCCGGTTGTAGGTGTTTAAAGATATAATCAATGAATTCTTTATCTTGGCTAATGGCAACCTGCCACCTTGCATCAATTAAGTTATACAAAGAATTTGGAATCTTCCCTTGTACCTCAATGAGGGCTCTGCTAAATTTATTCATACTGAAGATGATTGCATCTTCAATTTCGCTTTTTTGAATTTCAGATAAATGAATAAACAATGTGTTAAAGCCTTTGTATATCCCATAATCCTTAATTATCTGGACCATCCTATTGAAAGAGTCTTCTAATGTAAATGGTTTCTTAGGTGATTTTCCCTTACCGATTGTCTTATGCTTCTTAACTCTTGCTCTAAGTGCTCTTTTATCCTCATTTGATTTAGTAGCCTCTTCATCATTTCCTGGTTTGTGGGCTTGTTGCTTCTTCCTCTTCTTGGTTTGTATTCGTGCATCAGGTCGATCAACAATTTTATGCTTTCTTCGGAACTGAATTTTAGATGGTTTACTGCTTGTGATTTAGCCAGTTTCTTTGATATTTATTCTTCCATCTTCTTTTCTACTTCTTTGGCTTTTGCAACTCTTGTCTTACCGGTAGAGGTACCGGTAGGTACACTAGATGCTTCACCTTTCTCCACTACATTCTTTGCCCTAGCTGCTGCTAGATGTTCTTTTGTAAATCCCACCTGCTCAGCAAATGCTTCGACGCCCTTCCTTATCTTCTTTGCAGTCACTAGTATCTGCAGCTTAGAGTGGGCTTGTAGTGATTTTTCTTTGTATGTCCCAAATCTCTTTGCAGTGGTATCCACTGGTTACTCTAACAGATGATCGACATAAGCAATGAGTAGATCCTTGTCTACCTCATATCCCATAGGTAATACCCATGTGGTTCTATGGATAAGTGCCTCCATCATACAAGTATCTGTATCCACCATGAAACATATTGTTTTCTCATACCGGTTAACTACTTCTGTCGATATACGCTCTCTAGCATGCATTTTCTTTTGAAACACCTTGAAGTAGCCCCAAGAAATATTATCAAACTTGTCCTTCAGCATCCTAATGCTATTCTTCATCTATAGTAGTACAGGGGTACCTTTAATCCATTGAACATCTCAAATACCGAGGAAATGGTTTTGAAAATAGAAGAATAAACCTAAAATCAATTGACCAAATTTGAATCTCAGCTTCTTGTCTTTCTTCATAGCTTCTAGATTCACCATTAATCAACTTCTTAGTGCCTCTTCCAAATCATAATCAACATTCTCTTTTACCATCCGGTAGGTAGTATGAATAGCTGCTACCGGTATGCTGTTCATTTTGCTTGAATAGTGAATCCTATACCCAATCACCATAGAGGCATATTTCACATCTAGATCATTGATGTTTTTTACTATCATGGCTCTACCATCCCATTTTGATCTTGTCAACTTCTCCACATCATTCTTGGGTACTGATCTGAGTATGGGTACTTCACCAGTTGAGCAAAATCTGGTTACTGAATGGATGACTTCCTTGGTTATTTTATGTGGTTGATCCAACCACATAAATTGATCATGAATTTGACTCAAAACAAATCTGACTAACTCATTATCAAAATCATTAATGAAGTTGATTGCACGATGGAACCCTTTCTCGGTGACATTCTTAAATTTTTCTTTCAATATGCCCTTGTCATCACACAATGATTTATATTGGTCATGAATAATTGATACACCCATGTCCTCTAGGTTACAATGATAAAATGATTTGACATCTTCAACATGGAAAACTCCATACAGTACACTAGATAAGGCACCAACAGGGTCTGTTTCTTCTTATTTGAAAGGATGGTGTTTGAACTCCGGTCATGACCTCTCGGTCACATCAACAAGATGAAGAGTATCTATACTAAAATATGCAAAATATCGAAGCAAATAGTAAGATTTACTGATAAATACCTTTCTTGCTTCTGAACTAGGGTTTCACATCGTCAAAACCTTCAATACTCAATCACCGATTCACAATGCACTTCTGATCACCTCATATCTTTGCTAAACATGCCAATTGATGCAATCACAAACTTTCTTTGCTTTGTTCGCTTGCCAAATGCTTCTCAAGATCACAATGTGAGAAATTAAATTCAAAATGTTCTTTTTATTGCTTTCTATCTATCACATTAAATTCTTTAACCGACAAAACCCTAAAATGCCTTAAAACACTCTTAAGCATATTACCGGTTGCTAAAATTGAATTTTATTTACCGGTTATTGATTCAAAACGACTTATAAACATCAAAATGCATCAGAATATGCAGTTTTAACTTACAATACTTCATTCAGGGGTTCATCTCAAGATTTGACATTATGTACACCCTAAGTTGTAGAAATAACTTAGTGTGCTGGTGATGGATTCTCCACACTAGGTAAAGAATTTGATTCCTCAGATGGTTTTTCATCACTCTTCTTCTTCCAGGTTCTATTCATATCAGCTCTGGTTTCTTCAATATCAACTTTCTGCTTTCCTTTCTGGTCTACAGAATGATTCACTAGTTGGTTCTTCTATGTTTTGCAAAACTTAGCAATGTGTCCCGATTTGTTACAATGATAACATGCCATTTCAGATGCTCTCCATGGTCCTGCATTGCCTCTACCTATCCTTCTTCTACATTTCATTACCACATGTCCATAATTGTTGCAGATTGAACAAATCACACTAACTCTTCTCTCCATCTCATAGGGACTAGACCAGTTAAAACATAGGGTCTTTGCCAATTAGTGCTTCTCTGGTCTTTGGAATTCTTTCTCCAATCACCAACAGATCTTGGATTCATACGTGGTGTTGGATTATAAGCTTCATACCTGCATTCGATAGCTCTATGCCCATACATGTTGCATGTATAACAATAACCTTCAAATTTTCTAGGAACATATCTAGTATTAGGTCCATAATCAGTATTAGCATTAGATCTGCTTCTACAAAAATTAGCAGTATGTCATGGTTTATGACAATTAAAACAAACAGGTTTTAATGCTTTCTTATCGGTAGGCTTCTGAGCCTTAGGAGTTGTTTTACCTTCATGCATGTTGCTCTTGGTACAAGAAGGTTCTCCTTTCTCAAATTTATTGTATCCTAACCCAAATGTATCACCATTCATCCCGTGAGATTGGATCTATTCATCCAGCATTGTAGAACTCTTGTTGAATTTTACAAGCTTCTCATTAGCTTCTGCAAGCTCTTTAGTAAGATCTTTATTCTGCTTCATAAGAGTCTATCTAAGAGACATTGCCATATCAAGATCCGCTTTGATTTCTTCTTTCTCCTCATGTCAGTGTGCATATAGAGTGCCATTTTCCTAATTTATCTTAAAGATCTCATGATCTTTCTCTTTGATCTTGTCTTCAGTTGCCCTCCTAGCTTCAAGTTCTTGACTCATCTGGATTGTAAGGGCTTCAAGCTCTCTCCTCAGGTTAATTTTCTCACCATTTAGTTTCTCTACTTCCTCAACAAATGCATCAATGTTTTCTCCATCAAAAGAGCTTCTTTCATTGATCTCCAACAATTATTCGGTCTGTTTTTTCCTTTTAGCTAGTGATGCCTTATACTTGCCTCTTAGGGTTTCTAGGTCTTCCTTGGTTTCTACAAGTTCCCTAGCCATCTCTCTGTAACTCATTCCTTCCCCCATATTTGCCTTAGGATTAGAGATCCCTTACAAGTGGTTAAGCCTTAAGGAAGTATGCCTCTGATACCAATTGATGAACTTATAAGGCACTGATAGTGGGGGTGAATCAGTGCAACTAAAAACAATACAAATTTGATTATCAATTTCACCAACTTAAAACTCAATACGCATATAAGAAATAACACCAAGTAAGAAATCACCACATAAAGTATAAACCACATGACACAAGAGGTTATACATGGAAAACCCTAATGGGAAAAACCACGGTGGGAGTTAGTACCCACAAAGATCCACTATTTGTAGTATAGAGATCTAACCAGTTAAGGTCTACAACACCTGGTTAGGGGCACACATTGTTAGGAGTGTCTAAGCCTAGTTAAGAGCTATATAACAAGGCCTGTGAGGACCAACCTTGTTAGGAGCTACCCACGTTACTGAGATTTGCAAACACAAGTTAATGTGTCACCTGGTTAGAGGATTTAATGATCAGACCTGTTAAGATCCGACTGCACCGTGTTAGGAGTGACCTTGTGAGAGAATTTTCTTGCTGCAACTATTAGGGAGACAACAAGTTCAAGTGATCTTAGTATAACACCATCAATGTCTAATAAGATCTACTTCTGAACATTACAACATCACATATACTTCATCAAAACTCCTCTAATCATCGTACTATCAGATATACAAAATTCGCTAATGATTTCTTACACATTCAAGCTCATACTCATATATACCTTCATACCTCATCACACATCTTAGAAACATTATTAGGTCGGCTAGAACCCTAGAAAAATTCCCTAGGTTCAATGAATCTAGACAATCTTACATTGCACTCCTTAGTTATGTCGGCCACCGACATAACAAATCCAATTCTGTGCCATTTCACCGATCTAAGTGATTTTCATCACTACTAGTTGAATGTCCATCAGAGTACCTACTCTATCAATCAAATATCATTCACCTAATCGAATCACCACATGCACTCATAGACATAACTTCATCTACAAGTCTTCTTTGCGACTACAAAACCGCATCATCCCATTCTTCATAAATTTCCTGTACTGATTGTCGGAATATTATTCTGTCTATCTTTTACTGGTTAAAGTCCTAATTACTGGTTTTGATAAAAGTTGTCTTTGCTTACCGGTTAAGTCTTGTCAGTTGAACTGTAGGACTCAGATGACTGTAGAAATATAGTTGCCATCAATGACAACATACAACATAGCCATCATACAACAATCTAATCTCTTTACAAAACATACATGTACTAGTTGCATCAAGCAAACAAACAATTACCAGTTCAGATCAAATGCCAACAATCCCCAGTAGGTTGGTTTTTGTTTCACTTCTTTTCATTAAGTTTTGGAAGAGATATCAATATTTGTAAAAACTTTAAAACCCTAGGTAGGGTAAACATTGATTGTATAAAATGTAATTAAGCCTCCATCCCAAGTTGATTAGAGGCTGATCCTTAGTGGAATGGCGGCACATACCATGTATTTTTACTTTTCTTTGGTGGCACTTGGACTCAAGTTACTGTTGGGCTTGTGCAGATAGTTGGCAAAAGTATTGGTTTTAGTGTCTCAAACTGTGTTGGTGTTTGAAGGTGTAGAATTGCAAGGAGGGCTTGGAATGATTAATGGGGACTTCGTAGATGGTATGAGGGTGTCACAAACATGTTCCAAGAGGTTGGAAACTCTAAGGTCTAATCAAACCAATAAAGGTTATGATTGTCCTTGCACCTAGTTGACTATCCTAATTTGATAGTGATAAGAACATCTCCATTTTTGTCTAAGATTGATTGAGTGTTTATGAGAGTTAGAGTGGGAGAGATCTGAGGAAGGTCTAGGAGGTTCTTTGAAGCCTTTAGCAGTGTTTGAAGACCCCATGAAGTGAGAAGCATCTACATGATATTGATTGATCCTAAACATGCTGTTGATTGTCCTAAAAATAGTAAATCCTTAGTAAACATTGTTATGTCATTTTGGGAGGTTGGGTGGGTAGAGAGAGCCAAGCTTAAACATGTTGAGAAGCCTTTTAGGAGGGACAAGAGAGTATTTTTTTTTGTGAGGAACCATTGCATATTGTGAGTTGGCATTGGTGGAAGAGTGGAAGTCCTAATAGGGGACAATCTAGGTTGAGTGACCATAAAGGGGTTTGAAGGTATTTAATTGCTTTACATAATGGATGTGGGTTCAAGATGGTTGAATATGTATGGAGGAACATGTGTGAGTGGTTGGAAAGGAGTTGGTGAACAAGAAATGTGTTTTGGGCTATTTAAGTCTTGTGAGTGGATTAGTAGCCTTGTGAGGGGAATTGTGAAGTTGTGGAAGGGTTAGTACCTATTGAATAGGTAAGTTGGGAGAAAGAATCTCCCTAATATGGTTTAGTGTGTGGATGCTCTGCATCAAATTTAATTGAAATCATTTCCTTCCCCATTATGAATATAAACAATATATCATGTTTTAATGCATAACAATGTCACATCATTATGAGTACATTCATTCACCTAAGGCACCTACCAGAGTATCATTATAGCTACAATTACATGAACATTACAACATGAGCATAGGTAATATAATACAAGAGTCATCTATAAATATTACAAGGTCTTTACCTCTCATAATCATGAAAGTACATTATGTAAATCTGCAATAATATATATCCAAGTGTTGCAATACATCCATATGCCATCATCAAGAAGATTCCACATCAACGTATGAAGAATCCAACAAGGAAAATACCGCAATGGTAAAAAGCACCAACCACCTGACCATGTGGAACTAAAGGAACCACCCCCTATGCTAGGAGATGACACGAGGTACCAACACACACTATACATATAGGTTGCCACTTAATACCAAAGAGACTAAACAATAGTAGGGACTCTCAAGCATGAACCAATCACAATAAATAACAAACAAGAAAATCCCAGAGGCTAAGAAGTAATAGGGCATGAAATGCAAGTCAACAAGGGGACACATGTAGGAGTGGACTGTCATCACATATCATCCTCATAACATAACATATAATATAAGGCAATCGCCTGATAGACATGTGGAGCCATCTCAACCTATGAGAGACCAAGGGAGATTGATTTGCCGTCACAATGGCTTTCTCATGCTTATCCTCCCTAGGATCAAGTCATGTGGCTCACATCAATTAATTATCTTGATTAATGCATCTAACTACCCATCCCATGAGTTTATTATTATGTTATCACTTGTTTACAAATCATGGTAAACTCCCAATGTCCCCTAGCAGTCTAGACTTCATGCATCCTTACAAGGAACCTCATGTAAGTCTATCTCTCATGACCCCAGTCATCACAAGGAAGCCCAGTCCCCCTAACATGGACCCATATAATAATAAATCACAAAAGGCTCTAATTCAAGTTTGAAAATATAAAATTATAAACATCTACATGTAGCCAATAACATCCATACATACATATGTGCATACAAATGGTTAAAGCATCAAGTATACAAAATGAGCCTCTTGGCATAAAGATATAACAAGGGCCACAAAAAGGCCATCAAAAATCTATCATAAAACATGTATTTAAGCTACAACAAGGCCCACTCACTTGCTAGATTAAGAACATCAACATAATCATCTCCCTCACATGGCACATCAACATGGAGGAGAATTCATTCAACAACATAAAGCATAAGAGATATAAAAAAAAAATCAAAAAATCCATAACAAGACTCATAAATAGTCAATTCGAATCTGGAAATTATCAACAGACTGAGAACAAGCCTTTGGCATAATATTCAGTTGAAGAAATTATGTCAAATTAAGCAAAACTATGAAAAACACAAAAATCAGACAGTATCATGCATTCACCCAGTTTGGTCATGCATACACACAGTTTGGTCACACATACACATAGTTTGGTCATTCATACACATAATTTGGTCGTGCATACACACAATTTGGTCACACATACACATAGTTTGGTCACACATACTCACAATGTGGTTGCACATTCATTGTTTTCATGCATTTGTTCAAAAAATGACTTCGATGCTCAGAAACTTATGTCAAAATAAAATAAAATCAAAGACTAAGCAATTAAAATTTGATAAGTATATAGAAAGGGTCTCCCAGATATTAGGAACAAGTAGATAAAATCAAAATAAAGATTTATAGACTTCAGGCAAAGATTTTACAAAACTTGCCTCACGGGTGTGAGACCTTGAATACTGTTGCAAAGACTCTCCATTAGTCCACAATGGACAATTATAAACACAAATGAGATAGAACATGCAACAACTCCAAAGGACTCATAACACAATAAAAAATAATCCATAATTATCAAAGAATGATCTCTGTGAATTCTCTCGTACGACATGGGCAGATGGAAAGTTTCACATAGAGCTCCTCCAACACCCAACAACATAAATTCGGGTAGTGAAAATGATACATACATCCAACAAGGTAAATCATAGTGCAAGAAAGAAATACAACCAATCTCCTAGCCAAAACCAGAGAGAATTTCGTGAATGGCACAACATAGAGTGAAAATATATTTTTAAAAAACTATACAAACAATTATATAACCCAAAGTTTCAATCCCAAAATATTTTCTGAAAACTATACAAAACTATAGGAAATGAAATATCGTCTACCCACCTTCTGGAAACATTTGTAGGCACATAGCACATAGAATAAACTAGAAACTAAAATGCAAAGGTGAGAAGGGCTCCAACTATTAGAATAACTGGTGAACAACTGAGAGGGGGGGGGGTGAATCAGTTGTTAACAGATTATAACTTTTAATCCACAATATGACCTTAAACAAATCAAGTACTGGTAAAGCACAAAAAGATGTTGGTAGGAATAGATATTGGTAAACAATACATCTTAATAATTAACTAGATAATAAATGTAAAGCAATCATAACACATAACACCATGATTTGTACGTAGAAAACCCGAAAAGGGAAAAACCACGGTGGGAAGCCTAGCCACAGTCAGATGATATTTCTATTGAGAATATGTGTTACAATGAGGGGCCTGCACTTGTAGGAAGGCACACTGCTTAGAGTGTACTCCTCATTACAAAAGAGTCTCACTGACTATAAAGAGGCTACAACATTCTCAAGATAAATGGACAACAATCCAATAGAGTGAATTGTTGGAAATAGCATCTACCATGCCTGATTACAGTCCCGGTTAAGCTCAATGCTGGTGGATTAAATCCTCTTCTAAATCCAATTTGATCTCCAATGATTGACCAACTCCTCTGCCTGAATGATATTATAGTATTCACATATTGCATTCCTTGACCATGACCTTTCTAATAACCATGATACTTTACAAAGAGTTTCTACCTCTTATTTATACAAACCCTAAGCCCTAAATTGATTAGGTCGGCCACCTAAAGATATTACAATAAGATCATTACATAATTCCATTTACAATGATATGACATGTTGGCTTAAGACCAAAACAATAATAACAAATCCATAAATCATCTTGAATCATCTAGGTAACATGTAGATTACACGCTAGCACGATACCGGTCCATAACCTAGATAGGTACCAGACCTATTCTGGGTCCACCATGCCAAAGAAATTTCTTCAAGCATTTGAAGAACAATCAATGAACATCTTCAGCATCCTAAAATCCATGAAGAAGCTGCACCAAAACCAATTGTGCATCCTATCATGATTCCTCAATGAAAGCTCTGTCAATAAAGCCTTAAACCAGTGTTGGTAAGGGTTTACCAGAGTGTATGATAACATCCAATTACTAAGCCAATACCAACTGACCAAAACATGCTCATGGAACACAGAACTCATGAAATCCAATATACTTCACTAATCCAAATATGCTGAAAGTGTGCAGCAGATAGTCTCTTCTTTCGGTAACCAAAACTTGTATGTCGATAACCAACCATATCAGCTATTGTTGACATCAATGCAACACATAATCAATTCATCCATAATGCCAACAATCTCCCCCTTTGGCATTGATGGCAACACTAGATGTGAAAAACATCTAAGTACCAAGAGATGCCAAACAAGTCTCCCACTGTGGAAGATAACCAACAGTCAATAGCTCTCCCCCTGTGAATGGTATCTCTGTAAGGTTCTGAATGATTTTTCACATTACTATCACTCCCCCTTTGACATCAATGCTAGAAATCTGACAAAAATATCAAATCAATGATATAAACTTTTGAATCTCAAAGCTGACTACTCCCCCTAAGTAGTAGCACCACTCATCAGTGCCAGAATGAATAATGCCTCTAATAATACATGCTAGACTGATGACAAACTTCATCAATCAAGTCGGAGGGGTAGAAATCCCTAACCTGTCTCTCAAATACTCAAATGATTCCTTAGACAATGGTTTAGTGAATATGTTTGCAACCTATTCTTTAGTGTTCACATAAACCGATTTGACTTCCTTTGCTTCTACCTTGTCCTTTAGAAAGTTATATTTTATTGAAATATGCTTAGTCTTAGAGTGAAATGCCAGATTCTTAGACATGTCAATAGCTACAGAGTTATCACAGTAGATAACTACTAGATCACTACAATTTACCCTGATATCCTTCAACATTTGCTTCATTTACGAAGCTTGAGTGTGATTAGTTGCTGCTACAACATACTCAGCTTCTATAGTAGATAAAGAAATGCATGACTATTTTTTGCTGATCCATGAAACTAGTTTCTTTCCAAGAAAGAAAGCTCCACTAGAAGGGGTCTTCCTGTCATTAGTATCACTGGTTTCACCTTTGATGTGAACTCTGTTGAATGTGTAGACTATTGTACTCACTGCTTCTCACCAGTAGATATGAGGCAATTTGGCTTCCATCATCATAGATCTAGCTGCATCCAAAATGGTTATGTTCTTTCTTTCAACTACTCCATTTTGCTGAGGAGTCCTAGGTGTAGATAGTTGTCTCCTGATTTCATTTGTCTCACAATAACTGTTAAATTCATGAGAAGTGAACTCATTGCCATGATCTGATCTTAGACATTTGATTTTCAATCCTGTTTTTGTTTCAACCTTTTCTTTAAAGATCTTGAATTTCTCAAAAGCTTCAGACTTCTCCCTTAGAAAAGTCACCCACATCATTCTAGAATAGTAATCAATAATCAGTATGAAGTACCTATCACCTTGAAAGCTTCTAGTCCTTGTTGGACCACATAAGTTAGTGCGAATCAAATCAAGTACATCATTATATTTATCTTGTATTCTCTTAAAAGAACTTCTGACTTGCTTACCCAATTGACATTCCTTACATATCGGATTATGAGGCTTCATAATCTTAGGTATATCTCTAAATGCCTTAGTTGAACTGAGATTAACAATACAATCAAAATTAACATGACACAACCTCTTATGCCATAGCCAAATCTCATCAATATGAGCAATCAAACATGTCTTATTACTAGTGTTCAAGTGAAAGATATTACTTCCTGTCTGAATACTGGTTGCAATTTCCAAACCAATCTTGTTAATAATTTTGCATTTTCTATCTTTAAATTGAAGTTGAAAACCCTTATCAACTAATTGACCAACACTCAAAAGATTATGCCTTAAACCTTCTTTCTACATAGTAGACATTATCAGTGTTATGCTTGCCATCCAGAGAAATAATACCTCTACCTTTGATCATACATGCCTTATCATCTCCAAATCTAACTTGACCACAATTGTATTCTTACAGGGACATAAATTTCCCTTTATCTCCAGTCATATGATGTGAGCATCCACTATAAATTACCCATTCATCCTTATCTTTAACTTTTGCTGCCAAGGCCTTTTCTTCATTTTTGATAGCTGGTTCCATTTCATCTTCCTTCAAAGCATAGAACACCCATTCTTCTCCATTGCCAGATCCATTAGTAGAGTCTTCTGCCAGTTCATCTCCAGAGTCATCAGTTACTCCTTCCTCATCTGCTATGTAGCATGGTTTACTTTTCTTGAATCTATATCTGTTTGGGTTAGGTTTAAAAGTTTTCTTAATTCTTTCCTCAAACCTTGCATTCCTTCCAGGACATCTATATGCAAAGTGACCAATATTATTACATGAAAAACATTTAAAAGGTGCTTTCCCTTCATACTTACTTCCAGTTGGACCTTTAGGTACTCTTCTAGCAAATAAGGCTTCAAGTTTCTCAAGTTCTTCATATTCTTTCCTCATGTCTTCCAGTTCTTTTGCATATAGGGATCTCCAATCACTCTTGCTGGTGGATGTTGATGATGATGCGTGAAAATTAGGTTCAGACTTTACAACTCCAAAAGATCCAAATTCTTCAATCTCAAAAGCAGATAATTTCCCAATCAGAATATCTTTGTTGACTGAAGTGTTTGCCATTGTTCTTAACTCATTAATTGCAGTTGCCTTCATCTTGTAAGCCGGTGGAAGGACTCTCAATAATTTGGAAACTATTTCATTTTCACTTAGAAATCCTTCACAACATTGAATTCCCAAACAATCTCATTTACTCTTTCCATAAACATAACAATTCTTTCATTATATTCCATTTTTAACTTTTCATATCTTACCTGGTAACCATCAAGTTTAGAAATTTTGATAGTAGGGTCAACTTCATTCAGAGTTTGCAATTTGTCCCATATAATCTTAGCTGATAATTTGTCAGTCAATCCCATAATCTGCTGATCAGTAAGTGCACATAGGAGGGCTTCTCTAGCTCTGCAATCATTTTCAATATTCTTATCCAGGTCTGTAGGAGCAGGATTGCCAGATGTTGGATCATAAGGTGTGTATCCTTTCTTAGTGATCTCCCAAATATCTTTGCCAAGACATCTAAGATGAGTCTCCATTGGAATTTTCCATATCCCATATTTTTTTCCATCAAGCTTAGGGATTTATCTTCTAAAAATAGCTGCCGGTGGATTAGAAGTTTTAGTTGCCATAGGATCTACCTCAATCGGTTAAGCTTCTGCAAAAGAGGACCAAAGCTCTGATACCAATTATTAGGATAACCGATGAACAACTGAGAGGGGGGGGTGTGTGAATTAGTTGTTAACAAATTATAACTTTTAATCCACAATATGACCTTAAACAAATCAAGTACTGGCAAAGCACAGACAAATGCCATTAAGAATAGATAGCGGTAAACAATATAACTTAATAATTAACCAGATAATCAATGTAAAGAAACCATACCACATAACACCATGATTTGTACGTGGAAAAACTGGAAATGGAAAAACCACGGTGGGAAGACTACCCACAGTTAGATGATACTTCTGCAGAAAGTATGTGTTACAATGAGGGGCCTGCACTTGCAAGAAGGCACACTACCTAGAGCGTACTGCTCATTACAAAAGAGCCTCACTAACTGCAGAGAGGCTACAACATTCTCAAGATAAATGGACAACAATCCAATAGAGTGAACTATTAGAAATAACATCTACCATGCCTGATTATATTCCCGGTTAAGCTCAATGCCGGAGGACTAAATCCTCTTCTGAATCCAATTCGATAACCAATGATAGACCAACTTCTCTGCTTGAATGATATTACAATATTCGCACATTGAATTCAACCATGACCTTTCCAACAACCATGATAATTTACAAAGAGTTTCTACCTCTTATTTATACAAACCCTAAGGCCTAAATCGATTAGGTTGGCCACCTAAAGATATTACAATAAGATCATTACATAATTCCATTTACAATGATATTCCATGTCGGCTTAAGACCAAAACAATAATAACAAATCCATAAATCATCTTGAATCATCTAGGTAACGTGTAGAGTACACGCTAGCATGATACTATTGGCATTATGTGAACTGGTATGAGGACATAATGACATTGTATGTTGTCATTGATGTCAATATGTTCTAGAGGTGTGAACCAGCATATGTGAGAACCAGTACAACACTATGAACCGACATTTGTGCCAAAGTGAAGCGGTGTGCTTGTTCAAGGTGAACCGGCATATGGTTATAGCAACCAAAACATGGAAGTGCTGTATGACTACCAGTTGGTAGTCTCAACTTTAGGGTTTCTGGTTGAAGTGCTTCAAGCCTGTGTGGCTCAACCGGTGACTTTGTGCGATGAGTTAGCATGACAACAAAGAACAAGATTGTGTTGCCACGTAAGCCTTGTGTGCATGAAGGATCATGCATGAAGAAGATCTTTCCTATCTACCTCGGGAATATGAGAAGACTGTAAAACAGTGATAACGTGTGATGGGTTATCAGCCACCATGAAAACGATGGAAAACAAATGATGGAGATTAATGCAGTATGCTCAACGGTCAGGATTGAACTGTTTGAATTCCTTAGCCTATTAGGTTTAGGGTTTAGGGTTTATGCTACCAACCTAACTGTTTTCTATAAGGTCGATGTTGTGACTCTTTCTAGGGTTGCTAGCAAAAGTTGTGTGTGAGTATCCAAGAGAAGGGATACATGATTCTTGCTAGACCAAAAGGAGAGAAGTGATACCTGCAGAGTGTAAGTGCAGAAGGAAAAGAGGAGCTTAAGTGGATCTGCATTGGCATTGAGTGCTGTTACCAGATCATTGTAATACCTGTTGATCTCTAACCACCTCAATAGTTGGAAAATCCCTTAACAAGGTAGCCTTAACTGGCTTGCTGTAAATCCTTTAACAGGGTAACTCTAAGCTACTAAGTTTGAAGTCCTTTAGCTATTGAGTTCTTGAAATCCTCTAACAAGGTAACCTTTAACAGGTTTTAACCCTTAATTGGGTATTGTAGCCATCCCTTAACCAGGTGATCTCTAATAGGATCGGTTCCTAGCAGAACCTATTGTAATGTCTCTAATTGGACAAGGCTTCTAACAGAGCGAACTTCCAAAGAGTTCAAAAATAGCTTGTGGGTATTCATCCCCATTGTGGTTTTTCCTAGTTGGATTTCCATGTGAAAAATATGTGTGTCATGTGTGATGATTTTATCTTGTGATGCTTTGCTATTGTTTGTCAAGCATTTGATGGTTCTGTGTTTTATGCCTGTCAATAAAACATGCTGAACTAGTTGTTTTTATGATCTGATGATAGATCACTTGTTTATGCATAAGGGTGAAATGGTATTGTAGTCTCAAGCTGAGTGAAAGGCTGAGTGAGTAACCGGTTAATGCTTGTCTCAAACATTCTTAGCTTTACCGGTTGCACTTTGTTTCAAACCGGTATCTCTGTCTCCCAGTCTTTTGAAGTGTTTGCTGTCAAACCGGTTTAAGATTGTATTTTTTTTTGTCTGTACTGATTCACCCCCCCTCTCAGTACCAGTTTGGTACTATTTTCTCATCATTGAGTTATCAATTGGTATCAGAGCATCCTCCAGGTCCTCTATGTTATAATCTTAACTGCTTGAGGTAAAGATCCCAATCAAATGATGAAGAGGGAAGGTCCAAAGTTTATTAGGGAAAATTTTAGTATTTGGAAAGACAGGATGAAGATATTCATCAGAAGCATGGGTGCTCAACACTGGAGCTATGTTGAGAATTTCTATGTTGCCCCTACCGGTACTCTCACCAATGACCAAAAGAGATAGATACAAGAAAATGGGCAAGTCATGGAAGCCCTAATTAGTAGTTTATCAGACATTGAGTTTATTGATGTTTAGGACAAGGTAAATCCCAAAGAGGTATGGGATGCTCTTGAAAATATCTATGGTGGTGATGAACATGTAAAACAGGCTAAGGAAGAAAGTCTGAGAGGGAAGTTTGAGGATATGCGAATGGTTGAAGGTGAGACCATTCAACAGTATGGAATAAGAATCAAAACCGTTGTTGGAGATATCAAGAGTGCAGGTGGTAAAATAGAAGATTCCACTGTGGTAAGCAAATTCCTGAGATCCCTATTGCCGGTCTATGCAACAAGGGTTGCTGCTATTTAGGAGCTGAGATCAATAGACAAGACTAAGTTATCCTTGGACTCCATCATAGCAAAGTTGATAGCCTATGAGCTAAATAGTTTTGATGGCAGTGTTCAAAAGATTGAATCAACTTTTAAAGCTTCTGCTATACCATCCAGAAAGGAAAAGAAGCTAGCACTAGTGGTGAACCAAGACAGAGTAGAGAAATGGATGATGAGGATATTTTGATTGCATTTGAAGCTCTCCTTGCTAGGAAAATTCCTAAAGGAACCGGCAAATACAAAGGTAAGCTTCCTTTGAAATGCTTTTCTTGCGATCGGATAGGACATATTGCTGTAAATTGTCCTAATGGTGACAACAAGGACAAACCATAAAGGTTCAAGAAATTCAAAGGAGGAAACCAGAGAAACTGTTTTGTGGTAGTTGATGAAGGTGTCACAGAAGAAGAGTCAAAGGATAAAGAAAATGAAGATATTGTGTTTGTTGCTGTCAAAGAAGATGTGTCAGACAAAAAGGCTCTTGTCTCCCAGTTTGATAATTCCAATGAGTGGATCATTGATAGTGGCTGCTCTCACCATATGATTGGTGACTGAAGCAAGTTTCTATCCTTGGAGGAGTATGATGGTGGTGTGGTTCACTTTGGCAATGATGCACCATGCATGGTCAAAGGCAGAGGGTTCATCTCTTTGAATGGAAAGAGTAGTGCTGACAATGTGTACTGGGTTGATGGTCTCAGACACAACCTTCTGAGTGTTTCCTAGCTGAATGATAGTGGCCTCACTTTGGAATTCAAGAATGGAGTTTGCAGAATCAAAGGAAAAGATGGTGAATTGGTGGCCACCGGCATGCAGACCAAAGGTAACCTATTTCATCTGAATGCAAATATAAGTACATGTCTTATGGCTAAATTTGATGATAGCTAGATATGGCATAGGAGACTCTGCCATGTAAACTTTGATAACATTGCAAAGGCTAGTAAGATCAAGGCAGTTAGAGGGTTGCCGGTGCTAAGCAAACTAGATAATACCTTGTGCAGAGAGTGTCAATTGGGGAAAATGTCTTCCTCAACCTTTAAAGGTAAATATTTCACTGCTGACAACTTGCTTGATCTTGTGCATACTGATTTGTGTGGTCCCATGAAAACTAGAAGTGCACAGGGTGATAGGTACTTCATGATTCTCACTAATGACTACTGAAGAATGATGTGGGTCACATTCTTGAAAGACAAGTCTAAAGCCTTTGTAAAGTTTAAAGCTTTCAAAGCATTAGTGGAGAAGGAAAGCGGTAAAAGGATCAAGTGCTCAAGAACTGATCAAGGAGGGGAATTCACTTCTGGTGAATCCAACAAGTACTTGGAAGAACATGGCATCAAGAGGCAATTGTCTACCCCCCAGACTCCACAGCAGAATGGCCTAGCAGAGAGGAATAACCGAACTATGGTTGAAGCAGCTAGAACCATGTTGATTCAAGGAAAGGTAGCTCACACCTTTTGGAGAGAAGTGGAGAGCACTGCAGTCTACACAATGAACTGGGTACTCATCAAGAAAGGTAAGGATAAAACTCCTTATGAGTATTGGATAGGTAAGACACCTGTGGTTAGCTACTTTAGAATGTTTGGTAGCAAATGTTACATCAAGAGAAGTGAACACCAGAGAAAATTTGATGTGAAATGTGATGAGGGAATATTCCTAGGATATTCCACCAAGAGCAACGCTCTCAAGTGTTTCAACAATAGGACTCAGAGAATTGTGGAAAGCATCAATGTAAGAGTTGATGAAACTTCTGAGAAAACTAAGGAAATGAATAATGAGCAAGCGGTAAGTGAACTAGTTGCAAACTTCTGGGAACCGATTGTCAGTCAACTGAGTACCGGTAACAGTGTTCCTACACTGATAGATGTAGATACTGATACTGACAGAGATGAGGATGAAGAAGAAAAGCAAGAGGAATCTATCAAGACCATTCCTCGATATGTCAAGCTAAATCATGATCCTAAGCAAATAATAGGAGATAAAGATGCAGGAATCCTTACAAGAAGAAAAGTCAGAGAAAACTCTTGCATGATCTCTGAATTTGAGCCTAAAACATTCAAAGAGGCACATAAGGATGAAGACTAGATCAAGGCAATGGAAGAGGAACTTGACCAAATAGAGAAAAATGGTACATGGTCCTTGGTATCTAGACCAGAGCACAAAATTGTCATTGGTACCAAATGGGTCTTTAGAAATAAGATAAATGAGGATGGCACAGTGATTAGAAACAAAGCCAGACTAGTGTGCAAAGGATATGCCCAAGAAGAAGGAGAAGACTATGGTTAAACCTTTGCTCCTGTAGCCAGATTGGAAGGAGTTCGTATGCTTCTAGCATATGCAGCTTTTAAAGGCTTCAAAGTATATCAAATGGATGTAAAATTTGCATTCCTAAATGGTGTACTTGAAGAGGAAGTTTATATAGAGCAACCAGATGGGTTTGCCCTATCTGAAAACATTGACATGGTATGTAGGCTACATAAAGCCTTATATGGTCTAAAATAGGCACCTAGAGCATGGTATGAACACCTGCATTCCCATCTTGTGAATATTATATTTGAGAGAACAAGTGAAGATAGCAATATCTACTTGAAGTCTGAAGGAGATCAGATCCTGATCTATGAGGTATTTGTTGATGACATTATCTTTGGTGGAGATGACAAGATGAGTCATGAGTTTGCAGATGAGATGAAGAAAGAGTTTGAGATGTCACTCATAGGGGAGATTAAGTTCTTCATTGGACTGCAGATCCAGCAGATGAGAGATGGAATCTTTATCACTCAGTCCAAGTATGTCAAAGAGGTGTTGAAGACCTTTGGCATGGAAGATAGCAAACCGGTTGGTACACCGATGGTGACCAGTTGTAAACTATCCAAAGAGGATGACTTAGCATTGGTTGATGAGAAGGAATGGCGATCAATGATTGGTAAATTGCATTATGTAGTGTATAGCAGACCGGATATTGTACACATAGTTGGCATTACTACAAGGTTCCAGAAAAGTCCAAGAGAATCCCACTTGGTTGCAGTCAAGTGGATTCTTAGGTATCTGAAGGGAACTGTTGACTATGGATTGTGGTATCCATATAGCAAGGATTTCAACTTGAAAGTGTTCACAGATGCTGATTGGGCTGGTAATGTAGATGACTGGAAGAGCACAACCGGTGGTGCATTCTTCCTTGGTGGTAGACTGGTCTCTTGGATGAGTAAAAAGTAGAGTTGTATCTCTTAATCTACAGCAAAAGCGAAGTATGTTGCAACTTTTATGAACTGCACTTAGACAATTCGGATGAAGCATGTATTGAATGGCTTGAAAGTTCCTGTATCTGAACCGATAAGTATATTTTGTGACAATACTAGTGAAATTAATATCTCCAAGAATCCGGTTTTATATTCTAGAACCAAGCACTTTGAGCTTAAGTATAATTTCTTGAGGGAAAAGGTTCAGAACAAAGAGATTGCACTGGAGCATGTGTCCAGTAAGGAGCAGTTAGCAAACATATTCACCAAGCCTCTCCCAAAGACTACATTTACATACTTAAGAGGTGAATTAGGGGTACTGCCCCTTCAAGAGGTGAACTTAAAGCATATGCTCCACATCAGTCAGGTATTGCATAGTCAAATTTATTTTGGATTGATGTGTTGAAGGATGCTACTCCTCAGGGGGAGCAACATAATGGAACAGGGAAGCTTGTGCCTCCACTTTGGCATTGTTGTCAAAGGGGGAGAAGATGTGAAGCGAAGAAGATATCTACAAAAATTTGGGGAGAAGAAGTGAAGCAAAGAGATATCTTTGTATATTGCGATCAATGCCAAAGGGGGAGATTGTTGGAATTATGTGAACCGGTATGAGGAGATAATGACATTGTATGTTGTCATTGATGTCAATATGTTGCAGAGGTGTGAACCGGCATATGTGAGAACTGGTATAACACTGTGAACCAAAATTTGTGCCAAAGTGAAGTAGTGTGCTTGTTCAAGGTGAACAGGCATATGGTTATGGGAACCGACACATGGAAGTGCTGTATGACTACCGGTTGGTAGTCTCAACTTTAGGGTTTTCGGTTGAAGTGCTTCAAGCCTATGTGGCTCAACTGGTGACTTTTTTGTGATGAGTTAGCATGACAACAAAGAACAAGATCGTGTTGCCATGTAAGCCTTGTGTGCATGAAGGATTGTGCATGAAGAAGATCTTGCCTATCTACCTCGGGAATATGAGAAGACTGTAAAACGGTGATAACGTGTGATGGGTTATCAGCCGCCATGAAAATGATGGAAAATGAATGATGGACATTAATGCAGTATGCTCAATGGTCAGGATTGAACCATTTGAATTCCTTAACCTATTAGGTTTAGAGTTTAAGGTTTATGCTAGCAACCTAACTATTTTCTATAAGGCCGATGTTGTGACTCTTTCTAGGGTTGTTGGCAAAAGTTGTGTGTGAGTATCCAAGAGAAGGGATACGTGATTCTTGCCAAACCAAAAGGAGAGAAGTGATACTTGCAGAGTGTAAGTGTAGAAGGAAAAGAGGAGCTTAAGTGGATCTGCATTGGCATTGAGTGCTATTACCAGATCATTATAATACCTGTTGATCTCTAACCACCTCAACAGTTGGAAAATCCCTTAACAGGGTAGCCTTAACCGGCTTGCTGTAAATCCTTTGACAGGGTAACTCTAAGATATTGAGTTCGAAGTCCTTTAGCTATTGAGTTCTTGAAATCCTCTAACATGGTAGCCTTTTACAGGGTTTAACCCTTAATCGGGTATTGTAGCCATCCCTTAATCGGGTGATCTCTAACAGGATCGGTTCCTAGCAGAACCTATTGTAATGTCTCTAACCGGATAAGGCTTCTAATAGAGCGGACTTCCAAAGAGTTCAAAAATAGCTTGTGGGTATTCATCCCCACCGTGGTTTTTCCTAGTTGAGTTTCCACATGAAAAATATTTATGTCATGTGTGATGCTTTTATCTTGTGATGCTTTGCTATTGTTTGTCAAGAATTTGATGGTTCTGTGTTTTATGCTTGTCAATAAAACATGTTGAACTAGTTGTTTTTATGATCTGATGATAGATCACCTATTTATGCATAAGGGTGAAATGGTAGTGTAGTCTAAAGTTGAGTGAAAGGCTGAGTGAGTAACTGGTTAATGCTTGTCTCAGACATTCTTAGCTTTATCGGTTGCACTCTGTTTCAAACCGGTATCTCTGTCTCCCAGTCTTTTGAAGTGTTTGTTGTCAAACTGATTTAAGATTGTATTTTTTTTTGTCTGTACTGATTCACCCCCCCCCCTCTCAGTACTGGTTTGGTACTATTTGCTCATCATTGAGCTATCAGATACCGATCCATAACATAGATAGGTACCGAACCTATTCTAGGTCCACCACGCCAAATAAATATCTTCAAGCATTTGAAGCATGATCAACGAACATCTTCAGCATCCTGAAATCCATGAAGAAGCTGCACCAACACCAATTATGCATCTTGTCACGATTCCTCAATGAAAGCTCTGTCGGTAAAACCTTAAAATAGTGTCGGTAAGGGTTTACTAGAGTGTATGATAACATCCAATTACCAAGCCAATACCGCCCGACCAAAACATGCTTATGGAGCATATAACTCATGAAATCAAATATAATTCACTGATCCAAACATGTCGGAAGTGTCCAACAAATAGTCTCTTTTATCAGTAGCCAAAACTTGTCTGTCGGTAACCAACCATATTAGCTAGTGTTGACATCAATGACAAAACATCAATACAACACATAATCAATTAAACCATAATGCTAACACCAACCTGCACCCTATGTGATGGAAGAAGGCTTAAGTAGAGCTCCCAAAACCAAAAGCCAAACTAGCAAAAGCTCCGGGAATCCAAACCAAGCTCCCAAAATCAAAAGTTACAGAAAAACTTCCAAGAGAAGAATCCAAGAATAAACTCGAAAACCAAATAAAAGCCATATATTAATCCAAAAACCCTAGCTACATTTCCATCCAATCAAAATATTCCATTATGGAATTTATTTGACCTACCATCTTATATTATAATTTTATCTCCTATTTCAATTTGACCCAATGAGAATAAAAAGGTAGGTCAAATAAAATATAAAACATATTACCCATATAAGTGGGGATATTTATTTATTCCAAAGTATTTATTCCTCAAATACATTTAAATCAAACTATATAAATAAGGCATAGACTATTAATTAAATAATCTAAATGAGAATTAACCATTAAATAAATCAAAGCTCATAATACAATTAAACATTAAACACTAAATAAATAAATAAAACTATCAACAATAACATAAATAAATAAATAATAAAATATCAAATAAATGACCAAACCTCAAATAAGTATTAAACAATAAATATTAAATAGATCTTAAACAATATAAAATAAGTAAACATTAATTATCAAATAATTAAATAATCAAAAGCTAATAATTTAATATATTAAATTAGACATTATTAGCTATAGAACCACACATCAAAGTTCAAATAATTAATCTAAACATAATCTAATCACATAATTAAATAAACCAACACATACAACATACTCACGAAGCCAAAAAGACCAAACTGACTGACTGACATGGTTGATTAAGCCAAGAAGTTGACGACTCATAGTAATCAAATTAGACCTAGAGTATGTGAGGGGAACTTATGTCATCTCCAAACCACATATACCATTGGGATTAAAGACACACTCAGACCTGTGGAGCCAGGTGGAGTTGGTGTCTGGTACCTGCAAATCATGCAACCACAAAACAACAATACATCTATACATATACATATAAGGCAAGAAAGTGATAAAGATTCACAACAACACATCCTTCTTGCAATGAGTGATGCGACGTTGTCTCTTCCACGAAGACAGTTAAACAATGATCAAACACTGCATACAAACATCTCATCATATACATTTATAAAATAGGGTTAGCACATCTATAATATCATCAAATGCATAATCCATCATAATCCATCAATACAGTGAGGCATGTAAAACCACCAAGCATATGTATACATATAAAATCTATCAAACACATATATGCATCTAACAATATTATCAATAATGTTGGTACCATAATTCATATAATCATCAAAATGGCATAAGTCCACATAATGTCCAACATCGTAAATAAGTAACTGAAACACTCATAGTATCATGAAGAGTCTAAACAAGTGTATCATACATGAAACAAAAGTCCAGTCAAGGATGGACACTACAAAACCTAAGCACGTTTTGTCTTTTCCAATTTTGTAAATTTTATTCTGAAACACAGACATGGAGTTGTTCTACACAGATGCAGTTTCTCAACCCAGACATAGTTTTAGGTGACACACACAATTTTAACTATTGTTATGATAATGTTTTTGCTTTCTGATACAAAAACATAATTATGCCCTGCACAGACATGATTTCTGAGTCTTTCCAAATGTGAAGTTGTTGAATGTGACCAAATCTTGATGTTGAATGTTTTTGTGGCAAGAAAATACAACAAACAATGAAGACACAATGTCTGAAGGTGGTTTTGTCCAATTTTTTTTGTGTAAGTTCAAAATATTTGCATTGGAATAGCACAAATTGAAGACACTTGAAAACATGCACAACCTAGGTTGGAAAGAGAAAACATTCAATGGGGCCCTCGCAATATAGAAATACCTCAAACAAGAAGACATCTAGAGATTCTGGTAGCACTGACTCCCCTAGCACAACACTCACTGCTTCAGCATACCAGATTCTCTTACCTCAAAAGACTAAAGATCAAATGAGGGATTCCTATCTCAACATGAAAGGGTACATGAGGGGTATTTACGGGGTACGATCCACACTTCTTGAACCATCAAATGTAAAGATTTTTGACCTCTACAAAAAAAGGTGTTTAGTGGGGGAACTTCTATAGTTCTTGGTATCTACCCATGTGGTAGCGGCTCATTTAAGAACCCACTCCTAATCCCGAAAGAGGATTTTTAATGCATCCAATATAAGTGTGGATACTAGGGAGAACCGTTAGTGTAGATACATGTCACCAAGTCATCATGACTTTTACCTAATGTATTAATTTATATAGTGAGCAAAAGAAGTATCTCTTGGGTCGTGCTCTCTCACTTGGCCTTATGGGATACCTGGGAGATAGGTCCTCCTACCTAAATAGAAGATGATAACAATTTCTCTTACACCCAAGGTCCAATGGAAGGCGAGGGGAGAGGATACTTTTTTTATCACCTCTAGGATCATAAACATAAAATGTGCAAAGCACACCAAATACTTTAAACAAGTTCTTTAACCCCAAATGAAAATATGTGACCCTAATTAAGCTAGAAATCAAAGACACACACCTAAATTAACCCTGCAATAAATGAATAGTAGTTTTGATAAATTACCCCCACTTGCAAGCACAGTAGAAATCCAAGTCCAAATGTGAAAGGGAGCCTTCTACTATACAATGTTTTCTCCTTTTCAAAATAGTTGCACCACTTTGTTAGCCCAATCAAGGGGTTAGGCCAAAATCAAATATAAAAACCCTAAAATGAAAGTCAGAATGAAAACTAAAAGCAAAAAAGCAATTATACCAAACACATACGCACTTTCCGAAGACAGACGCGTAAATATGAGACGCAAATGTAATTTTAAGATTTGAAACCTACAAAACAAGATCTGAGTGTAGACACAATAACATGCAACATAGACAAACTTTGTGGGCATAAAAGCGATATTATGAGTCACATACGTGATTTTGGAAAACCTACACCTGCAATAGACAGAAAGACAAAAACATAAAAATAGTCAACACAGACGTGATTTTTGATCACAGACGTGCAAATATCAGACACAAACGCAATTTTGGGATCTGAGACCTACAAAATCAACAAAAAAATACAAATGTGATAACTTAAATCACAGACGTGAAATCAAAACATAGATGCAGAAAGATCAGTCACAAATGCACAATAAATCAGAATTGTCGTAAATCTAACCTGCAACTTCACAAAAAAACTAAATCTACAAAGAAAATATTAGAAATAAAAGGGACAAATTTCCCACCGAGCATGCCAAAATGTATACAGTGAAAAATGATGATAATAAGACTATTGTAAAACCACAAAGATCCAACCACAATAAAACCCTATTTCTACAACCAAACATTCACCACACACCAATGAAGATACCTAAGAAATTCAAATCAACAAATGAACAATATTACCATTCACATGCCAAGTAGAGTTTGAATCTCCATTGTCTCCTATCTCCATTGATCTTGTTTGATATATTTTCTCTTAGAGTTTGTAGGTGTACAAGATCCCAATAAAGAATGGATTGTGTTTGAAGTCGCTTGATCGCAAGAAGGCTTGATTGCATAAGGTGATTAGATGAATTGATTAGGGTTGATAATGATGAAATTATCCTCTTATATGGAAGACACTTTAGAAAATGGAGGGATAAGATCAAGAGGTGAAAGGATAAATGGTCGGCTAGGATTAAAGGGTAGGTAGAAAAAATAATAAAATAATGAAGGGGCTAGGTAAAGGAGGATTAAGAGACAAGTGACATGTGTCATAGAGGAAAAAGCTAATGAATTAATTAAATAAATAAAGATTTATTTAATTAATAGAATAAGCGAGACCAATTAAATAAATAAAAGTATTTATTTAATTTAGGGAGAAAGATAATTTAACTAAATAAAAATATATATTTAAATGAGAAAAGGGCTAGAAGAGGATACATGAATTAATTAAATAAATAAAGATTTATTTAATTAATTGAAGATTTAGGATAAAATAATTAAGCAAATAAAAATATTTATTTAATTAAAGAGGACAATTTTAAGTGTCTACAAGGGTTTATGGTGTGAATAAGGTATTTTACTTAACTAGTTTACTAGCATGTCTTGTTCACATGTTAATTTCACTAAGATCGTACAAAACTTTTCTAGAAGCCTTATGTGTCATTTGATCTTATCTTATCTTATTTTGAAATTTACTTCTTGTATTAGGTCATTCAATATTTATCATGTTAGTTGTCTTATTATATAGGATTAAGTCATATGTAACAATTTTGTCAGAGCATATCTCTTACCCTTGTCTATGTAAGAAAGGCATCATATGTACATATTGTGATGTAGTATTACAATATCAATCATTCCCATTGTTCCTATAATTAGAAATTATTTTTTCTCTTGTTTCTTTCTTGTAAAAATCATCTTTTGGTTTTTTAAGTGATCCTTAGAGGATTGAGTCCATTTATAACTCTAACAATATATATACAGATCTTGATATTGTGGAGTAGGAGTTTGGTTTGACTATGAAACATACTTAATACCCTAAATTCAAGAATATATTTGAAAAATATTTTTAATAAACATGTATGGTGAAATCTATTTATGTGTGGAAAATAGATCAAGGCTACCAAGGTGATATGTACATCTTGAATGGGGTCAAGAACCTAAAAATGTGGCATTATTTATTTTTTGATATTTTGATAATATGTTTCATACTATAATTCATAATAACTTAACATTGGATGTGTGTGAAATAAAATTATAAAATTCAAATTAGATTATTTTGAGAATTTCTATAAGTGTTGGTATGTTAATTGGTAATTGGATAATTTGAATAACAATTGGGTTGAAAATACCTCCTTGAGATACATGAGATTCCATCTTAATAAAACATAAAATAAAAAATAAATGAAAGTGTAGTGTCATAAATTATAACCTTGTATAATTTACACCACGTTTTGTGCCCCTGCTTTAGTGTGTCCTATCTTAGCTCTCTCCTTGGTCCATTTTTGACCTTTTAACCTAAAAAATGATGCCATATTTTTGCACGAAGAATTGAACTTGTGCCTTGGGTTGTGCACTCTCCTTTCCTGCTTGTTTTCCCTATTTTTGGTGGACATGGGTCCCTAGGGCATCTTGGTCCTCCTTAAATAGGACCCATTTTGAATATGTCAGTGCACTTCCCTTCCTAGTGATTTTGGATCTTGGTGTCTCAATATGACCATTAGAGGTCAACCTAATTAGTAAATTACCTTGGAGACCCTATATAAGAGCATCCTTTCGATTATTTTTGATATCACATAATCCAAGGTTACATTCCTAATTCATAAGTCATCAAACATCTTCAAGCATTCAAGGCAACATTTCATCACACCATATCCTTCCAACATTTTCAACATCATAGAGTAGAAAATCACATGAATCTTCATGCAACTATGTGTGAAAGTATGTGTTTATGTTTGAGTGATTCATTTTTAATCATGTTATTGCATCAACACTCATGATTACATTCAAATAGCATTGCATCATCAACCATTATCAATTGCAGCAGACTTGAGGTATATCATTCAACATTTAATCTAGCATTTCCATTTACAAATTCAATTCAATTCAAGAGTTAATTCCAAACTCAGGGTTTGACTTAGGAAAATCCCTATCAAGAACACACATTTCCTTATTTCTCTATGTAGGCGATAGATTTAGAAGTCACAAACAAACATTTTGACATAGGATCTAATAGCGATCAAATATAACTTTTGCAAGAGCGAAAAGCAGAGGACCAATTTCCCCTAGGCATCTCGATGCCTATAGATCCTCTCTCACAATGCACTCGAGAAGGTGTAGGATCATTTTGTCACCCTTCCTTATCAATCCTTTTACCACAAGAAGCAATTCAAGATAATTTCCCTCCTTACCTTACCCTATACCTCAAGGGACAATTCCTATCCATGTTGACAATCAAGAAAAAGTAGCCACATGAATCTTTTGGAGACTAAAATATGATAAAAATATGATAAAAACATTACTTTTCTTATTATCAAATATCTCAATAATTATGTAAAAATGGTAGTGCGTATTGTCTTTTTTATCATAGTTATTCTCATTCTATTAGGAGTTATAAAGCCTCTAAGTTATTTGTTCAATTTATATAATAGAGTGTGTATTCATTTTACACCAGATCTCATGCTTTTTCTTGATCCAAATTTGAAGTTAGTGCACTAGCACTCCCTTCACCCTATTATGTTGCTCCTTACTATGTGATCTTATTATCTTACCTATTGGGGGCTCTTTGTCATTCATGGTGGTACAATCTCATGTGCAATCATACTTGGCTAGCAACATAATAGTCTTTTCCATGTTTCCTTTCTTGGGGGGAAAGAATAATATTTTAATTATCTCTCTTTTTCAAGTATCACCTTTACCTTTATTGAGTTGCTTCTTTCATAACTTGAGGTCCTTTCTTGCATAGAGTGGTCCTCCATGCGATTACATATATGTCGCTTGGTTGGACTGATTCTTTGTTTGAAGTGGTATATCTCTTATGAATAGTCAGACCTCCTTATTGAATATGTGCAAATTTTCACTAAGAAGCCACTTTTTCCTAATGGTGGGGAAGGTGCACATATTTTTATTTTCCTTCCTCTTTCAAAGGTGTCATCCTTATTAAATATCTCCTCTACTTTTGGAGGTAGATATCTTAGGGTAATGATCTCTTCCTTTGTGCATCCCTTAAAACGATCCCTTTACACTCATTGCAAGATATCTCTTTTACATCTATCTTTTCCTTGCTCACAAAAGTTATGCCTCTTTTGTTAGACAAGTCAGATAACTGGTGGACAACTATGAGGGGGGGGGGGTGGATTAGTTGTCAACAGATTATAGAACTTTAAGCATTAAAACCTTATTATCGCAATACATAAACGAAATACTGGAATAACAAATATAGTAGTTAAGCACAAATATAAGCCACAAAACATTTACCAACCATCCACAAAAGATAACACCTAGATTTGTACGTGGAAAACCCGGTAAAGGGAAAAACCATGGTGATAAGCCTACCCACAGTCAGATAATACTTCTGCAATAAGTATGTGATTACAAAAAGAGGGGCTTGCACATGTAGGAAGGCCAAAAACCTAGAGCACACTACTCATCACTAAAGGAGCCTCATTGACTACAATGAAATCCAGACTACAATCTGGAAAGAAGAGTGAACTACAAGAATAACGTCTCCTATGTCTGAGTACAATTCTGGTTAAGCTCAATACCGGGTCTTAAACCTCTTTTACAAACCCAATTCGATCACCTATGACCGATCAAAACCTCTACATATGAATATGACCTTATTTGCACATAGATAATCCCATAACCCATGATCTACAAAGAGATATTACATCATATTTATACCAACCCGAGACCTAAACAATTAGGTCGGCCACCTAAAAGATAATACAATAAGTTCATAACATAAACCCACAAACCAATGATAAAACAAGTCAACCTAAGACCGAAACAATATAATCCAATCAATAAATCCAATTGGTGACGCATTGGGATCATCCACCAACACGTTACATAAACCGGTCCATAACATAGCAGAATAAGACCAGACCTATAATAGGTTGCCATAAATCAAATCAACACCACCAATCATTAGGAACATGAACAAGATAACCAACAACATCCCTAAAACCATCTAGAAGCCACACCAACACCACTTATCAAATGCATCAAAAGATCTTCAACAAAGCTCTGTCGGTAAAACCCTTACCGGTGATCAAAAGGCTTACTACAGAAAATGATAGATTCTGAGTCATCAAATCCCAAACCAACTGATCATGATACACATTTGAGTAGCATGAATGATAGATCCAAACCAATTCCATAAACCAAAGCATACCAGAGTATACCAGATCAATATCATAATCCAACCGCTCTACCAGGACCTACCAAAAGCCGATAAACAAATAAAACAACTGGTGTTGCCATCAATGAAAAAAATAAATGCAACACATAATCAATTCCTCCAATTTGCCAACAATCTCCCCCTTTGGCATTGATGGCAACACTAGTTGTGAAAAAAATCCAAGTGCAAGGAAATGCCAATTAAGTCTCCCCCAAAGGAAGATAGCCAACAAATTCCCCAAAATGATATGACAATGAAGTTCTGAACCAATAGACCATACTTCCCCTGTGAAAGATATCTCAGTTAAGCTCTGATCTCTTTCCTTTGACTGATGTTATAGTTAAGCTTTGTTTTTCACATATATCTCTCCCCCTTTGACATCAATGCCAAAAATATGACATAAACATCAAAGAAAAATCATAAATCCTCTGGACCACACAACTGACTACCCCCCTGACTAGTAGCACCAACACATCAATCCAGAATGAATGATAGCTCTGATAAATGCATACCAGACTGATGCCAATCAACATCACTCAGGTCTCTATCGGAGGGGCAGAAACCCCCAATCTATCTTTGAAGTATTCAAATAATTCCTTAGGCAAAGGTTTAGTGAAGATATCTACAATTTTCTCTTTAGTGTTCACATAAACCAGTCTGACTTCATTTGCTTCCACTTCTCCTTCAAAAAGTTCTATTTGATAGACATGTGCTTATTCTTAGAGTGAAATACCAGATTCTTTGATATTTCAATAGTAACAGAGTTATCACAGTGAATAACTACCGGTTCATTACAACCAACCCTTATATATTTCAACATTTGCTTCATCCATAGAACTTGTGTATAGTTAGTAGCTGCAACAACATACTCAGATTTAGTAGTTGATAAAGAAGTACATGACTTCTTCTTGCTGATCCATGAAACAAGTTTCTTTCCAAGAAAGAAAGCTTCACCATATGTGGTCTTCCGGTCATCAACATCTCCAACCCAATCTACATTTGTATATGCACATAGTGTAAAACCATCATCTTTAGGATACCACAAACCATATTCACTTGTTCCGTACAAATACTTGAAAATCCTTTTCACCGCACTCTCATGATTCTCTCTAGGATCACTCTGATATCTTGATACAACACAAACTGCATTCATTATATCCGGTCTAGTCTAAGTCAAATATAACAAACCTCCAATCATAGACTTGTACCTTGTAGGATTTACCGGAGCTGATACATCTTTCTTTGTCAATTTATCACTTGTAACCATATGAGTACCAACCGGTTTAGAATTTTTCATACCAAATTTCTTCAGCAACTCTCTAGCATACTTAGTTTGAGATATGAAAATACCTTTATCAGTCTGAGTAATCTTCAAACCTTAGTAAAATTTCATCTCCCCAATCATAGACATCTCAAATTCATTCTTCATATTATCAGAGAATTCCATACATAACTTATCCTCACCTCCAAAAATGATATCATCAACAAAGACTTCAACAATCAATATATCATCATCAGTGATATTATAATACAAATTACTATCAGCATTACCTTTAGTGAAACCAAGCTTCAGAAGATATTTATCCAATCTTGCATACCAAGCTCGAGGGGCTTGTTTCAATCCATATAAAGCTTTCCTTAACCTGCAAACCATTTTTATGTCATCTAAAAGTGAAAATCCATTAGGCTGCTCAATCTAAACTCCCTCTTCAAGATCTCCATCCAGAAAGGAACACTTAACATCCATCTGATAAACCTTATAGTTCTTATGTGCAACATAGGCAAGAAATAATCTCACAGCTTCAATCCTAGCTACCGGTGCAAAAGTTTTATCATAATCAATTCCTTCCTTGTGAGAATATCCTTTACACACCAATCTAGTCTTATTCCTCACAACTTGTCCATCTTCATTCAATTTATTCCTAAAAACCCATTTACTCTCAATAACATTCTTATTTTTAGGCCAGGGAACTAAAGTCCATGTATATTCTTTTCTATGTGATCTAATTCCTCTTCCATAACTTTCATCCAACATTCATCTTTACAAGCTTCAATTACTGATTTCGGTTCAACTTGAGAAATTAAACATACCTCTTCAGCTGCCAACCTTCTTCTTGTCATCACTCCTTTATTCTTGTCTCCAATGATATGATCTTCTGAATGATTTAACCTTACATACTTAGGAGTCTTCTGATTTTCTATTCCTCTACTTTGATCTTCAGTTACTATTGAATTTTCTAATACTGCGGAGTAACTGGTTCAACATTATGTTCCGGTGTAGGTGCTACCAGTTTAGTTATGATCATTTCCACTGTCGATTCTCTCTCATAAGTTCTGATTTGAGTTTTGTTCTGCTCATCCACCTTGACATTAGTGCTCTCCACAATTCTTTGCAATCTTTTGTTATAACATCTATATTGTTTTCTCTCATTAGAATAACCAAGAAATATTCCCTCATCGCATCTAGGATCAAAATTTTAAATGGAATCATCTCTTTTAATATAGCATTTACTACAAAAGATTCTGAAATACTTTACTGTAGGTGTATGACCAAATCATAACTCATAAGGTGTCTTACCAGTGTCTCCTTTGATATGAACTCTGTTGAATGTGTATATCGTCGTGCTCACAAATTATCTCCAATAGATATGAGGTAGATTATCTTCTATCATCATGGTTCTAGCCACATCCAAGATAGTTCTATTCTTCCTTTCCACAAAAACTATTCTGTTGAGGTGTCCGTGGTGCAGACAATTATCTCCTTATCCCATTCTTTTCACAATAGCTATTAAATTCACCGGATGTGAATTCTCCACCCTGATCTAACCTTAATAATTTAATCTTCAATCATGTCTCTCTCTCAACTTTAGCTTTAAAGATCTTAAACTTTTCAAATACTTCAGATTTCTCCCTTGGAAAAGTAACCCATATCATTCTAGAATAGTCATCAATGATTAGCTTGAAATATATCACCCTGAAAACTTTTTATTCTAGCAGGACCACACAAACTAGTACGAATATGATCAAGAACATCATTAGATTTCTCTTGTATACTTTTAAAAGAAGTTCTGACTTTCTTTCCCATTTGACATTCCTTACATACTAGATTATAGAGCTTCACAATCTTAGGTATATCTCTAACTGCCTTAGTTGAACTGATCTTTACAATGCAATCAAAATTCACATGACATAACCTCTTATGCCATAGCCAACTCTCATCAATATGTGCAATCAAAAATGTCTTCTCATCAGAGTTGAGATGAAAGATGCTACCTTTAGTCTGAGTACTGGTTGTAATCTCCAATCCAGATCTATTGATAATCTTGCATTTCCCATCCTTGAACTGTAATTGAAATCCCTTATCCACCAATTGTCCTACACTCAAAAGAATATGCCTTAAACCTTCAACATAATAAACATTATCGGTATTATTCTTACCATCCAATAATATTGTTCATCTTCCCTTGATCATGCATGCTTCATCTCCAAATCTAACCAGACCGCTGTCAAATTCTTGCAAAGATAGAAACTTCCTTTTATCTCTAGTCATATGATGTGAACATCCACTGTCTATCACCCATTCATACTTGTCTTCAAATTGAGCAACAAGGGACTTCTCATTTTGAATGATAGTTTCCAAAGCATCTTCCTTGATAGCCAAAATTACCCATTCCTTTCCATTGTTGGATCCACTAGCTAAATCTTGCATCGGTTCATGATCAAAATCAGTCACACCTTCCTCATCCGCATAGTAGCATGATTTGTCTTTGTTTCTCATGTACTTATGCTTGTTATAATAATCATGGTTAGGCCTAAAATATCTTCTAGCTCTTTCTTCAAATCTTGAATTCCTTTCAGTACATCTAGATGCAAAATGACTTATCTTAATACATGCAAAAAATTTAAAAGGTGATTTTCCTTCATACTTACTTTCTATCGGACCTTTAGGTACTCTTCTAGAAAATAGGGCTTTGAGTTGCTCAGGCTCTTCATCTTCTTTCTTCATTTCCTCCAAATCTTTCCAATCACTCTTGTTGGTAGATGATGTAGATGCATGAAAAGCAGGTTCAAATTTTGCAACTCCAGAAGGACCAAATTCCTCAAGCTCAAAAGAAGATAACTTCCCAACCAAGGTATCCCTATTAATAGATGTGTTTTCCATTGTTCTCAACTCATTAATTGTTGTAGCCTTCATCTTATAAGCTAGTGGAAAAGCTCTCAATACTTTAGAAACAATCTCATCTTCACTTAGAGATCCACCACAACACTAAATTCCTATGACAATTTCATTAACTCTTTCCATAAAAGTAGTAATCCTTTCATCTTATTCCATCTTCATGTTCTCATACCTTACCCAGTAACCATCAAGTTTAGCAATTTTAATAGTAGGGTCACCTTCATTTAGAGTCTCTAATTTCTCCAAAATAGCTTTTTTAGTTGATTTGTCTAATAGTCCCATAACTTGTTGATCAGAAAGTGCACACAAAAGGGCTTCTCTAGCTCTACAATCATCTTCAATGTCCTTATCCAATCCTGCCAGAGGAGGATTGCCAGATGTTGGATTATGAGGAGTATATCCTTTCTCAGTGATCTCCCAAATCTCCTTGCCAAGACATTCCAGATGAGTTTCCATTTGAATTTTCCATACACTGTAATTTGTTCCATCAAGCCTAGGAATTTCTCTCTGGAAAATAGCTGCAGATGAACTTGAACTATTTGATGCCATAAGATCTTCCTCAAGCAATTAAGCATCTATAGAGAGGACCATTCTCTAATACCAATTATTAGACAACTCAAATAACAGGTGGACAACTGAGAGGGAAGGGGGTGAATTAGTTGTCAATATATTATAGAAATTTAAGCATTAAAACCTTATTACCAGAATACATAAACCAAATACCAGAATATCAGATATAGAAATTAAGAACAAATATAAGCCACAAAACTTTTACCAACCATCCACAAAAGATAACACCAAGATTTATATGTGTAAAACTCCGTAAAGAGAAAAACCACGATGGGAATCCTACCCACAGTCATATAATACTTCTGTAGTAAGTATGTGATTACAAAAAGAGGGGCCTGATATCCTTTCCCCTTTAAACAACATAATCCTTGATGTAACATAAGATAACAATTTACTAAAGGAATCATCAATGGGAGAGCAAGGAGGAGTAGCAAGCGACAATGGGAGAATTCAAAATTCAAATTCTCTGCAAGGCGGGAACTCTGGTTCCAATGGTGGGAATGGCCAGAACAATGTTGTTGTTGGTCCCATAGGAGAGAAGGATAAGCCTCTTGACATTCCAGAGGCTGTTGTCTAATCGCAGATAGGTGGTACTCTGCCAGAGAAGACAACGGGTTCCTCTGGGATTCTGGGGGAAGGGCCCAGCGGGGGCCCCATCCCACGTGATGACTCCTTGGAGAGTGGAAAAGAAACAAAAAAATGGCCTTTCCTCTTTGCAACTAGACCATTTGGTAAATCCTCTCTACCCCCTGTCAAGAATATTTATGATCCTTCTAGTGGAAAGTTCGGTATCTCTATCCCTGATCTAGTCCTAGATCATAATATAAATAGTATGTCAAATTCCTTGGTAGGCAAATTTATGGGCTCACGTCCTAATATTGAAGTTGTTAGGGTTTATGTTAAACAAAAATGGGCCTTGAAGGGTAATGTTGAAATCTCAGCTTTACCTAAAGGTCTTCTATCTTTTACTTTTTCATGTGAAGAAGATAAATTAAGGATTCTTTGTGGGAGCCCCTGGATGGTAGGAAAGATAGCTTTGGTTCTTCGAAAATGGCATCCAAACTTGAATATGAATGACTCTCTCTTGGTACAAGTTCCAGTTTGGGTAAAGCTACTAGGTTTGCCTCTTGAATATTGGGCAGAAAGAATCTTCTCAGGAATTGCAAACTCCTTTGGTGAACTCCTCTCTATAGACCCAGTCACAGCTTCTAAAAGGAGACTCACTCATGCTAGGTTCTGTGTAGGGTTAGCCCATGATGCAGATATACCAGAACAGATAGATCTAGTATCAAAGTTGGGAACATGGAAACAAAAAATTGAATATGAATCTATTCCCTTTGCCTGCTTCCATTGTAAAAAAGTAGGGCATTGGGCAAAATACTGTCTAATCAAGCCGAAGGCAGAAGCCAAGCAGTCTAAACGCTAGACTGAAAATCAAAGGGCTCCAGAAAAATGGTATGGCAAGTTAAAAACTTAGAGAATAAGGAAGATAACTCTAATCACTTCAATCCTTTGGGAGAGAAGAAGGAAGCGCCCTCAACTTCTATTTCTATCCCCTTAACCCAGGAAGTATTGAGAAACGAATCAACCAAAGTCAACACCCTGGTTACTACTCAAACAGAGGATCTGAAATATTAGACTGGATCTTCAAATGATATAGCTAAAGTAGAAGTTGACACTTATGAGGGAAAGGAGCTACAAGAGAAAGATGACCAACCCGAGGGAGGGGAGATCCATGACTCCCAAGAAGAAAAGACTGACTCTTCATTTCTCATGCCAAGTTTTGAAATACAAGAAGCGCAAAAATGTGCAATTCTGGGTATGAACCTTTCAGACTCAGACCAGAGCTCAAAAATAGTTAACAGTGATTCAATGCTTCTAGAACCCCTAACTAGGGTAATGAAGAAGAAATCTCCAAAATCCTTAGTAACCTAGAAGCGGCTCCTGAGATAGATGCTGAGTGGAAAATACCTAAACATAGGAATAAGAAAGGATCTCCCTTGACTTCTCTCTTAAGGAAATCCAATAGAATAGCTCAAGTTGATGTTGGGTATATCTCCTCTTCCCCAGGTCGACCCTCTAACCATAAAGTCAGAAACAAGGAGGCCAGTAAGAACATTGTAGAGGGACCCAAAAGACACTTAAGGAGCTAGGAATTGGTAAGTAACTATGAAGATTATCTCTTGGAATATAAGGAGACTCAATAATCCCAATAAACATGACATCATTAGGAATATAATAAGGGATTGTAAACCTAATATTTTTCTAATTCAAGAAACCAAAATGGGTAGAGAAAAAGTTGAATCTTTGAAGTTTTTTTCAAAAATGGTAATGTTAGTGGTGGTAGTTCAGAAGGTGCTTTTGGAGGCATAGCTACCATCTGGAACCTTAATACCATCAAAGGACATGTTATTATTTAGGAAAATAATTTCCCTTGTATCAAATTTGAGCATTTAAAAGATGGTGCTTCATGGGTTCTCACTAACATTTATGCTCCCAATACTTTGAAGGCTAGAAATTCCTTCTGGAAAAAACTTATACAAGCCAGGGACAGCTTCAGAAATATTAGCTTGCTAGTTATGGGAGACTTCAATACTCCTTTGAAAGAGGAGGAAAAATTTGGAGGAAGTCCCCCTCAGCTGGAAAGTAGGTTGGCCCTTATGGAATTCATTAATTCTCAAGCTCTCAATGATTTGGAAATACAGGGATGCAATTACACTTGGACTAACAGGAGAACTAGTAATGATCTTATCCAAGTTCGCCTTGATAGGACTCTCATCTTTGATGATTGGTACAACCATTATTTCTATTCTCTATCGGGCCACATTTGGGTTGGATCTGATCACTTTCCTATCACCTTCATTGTTGACTCAATTAATAGAAGGAGACACTTCCCCTTCAGATTTGAAAAAATGTGGACCCTTCACCCAGATAACAAAATTAACATTTAGAAATGGTGGAGCATACAAGTTGAGGGAACTGCTATGTATAGAGTTTCTAAGAAGCTCAAATGTGTAAAGGATAACATAAGACTCTAGAATAAATCCAACTTTGGGAATATTTTTGAGGCCAAAGGTAAAATCCAGGAAGACCTTAAAAAAATACAGGCTCAAATCCAGAAGGATGGTTTTAGTATTGTGTCCTTTGCTGATGAAAATGAGACTCAAAAAATACCATGATATCATTGCTAAAGAGGAAACCTTATGGAAGTAGAGATCTAGATGCATTTGGCTTAAGGAAGGAGATAGGAATACAAGATTCTTTTATATGTCGACGATCAGGCATAAAGCTATTAATAGGGTAACCAAACTTATGGTGGATAACAAGGAGTTGGTCAAGGAGGATGAAATAAGGAATGAAGCTAAAAGGTATTTCTCAGAACTGCTCAAGAGGGATCACAGATTGGATGCTGAAGCTCAATCTTCTTTTCTTCATAACATCCCTTGTCTCATTGATGATCAAATGAACGTTTCTCTCTCTTCCATTCCTTCGAAATTGGAAATTAAAAATGCTTTTTTTTCCTTTGATGGTAACAAAGCACTTGGCCCAAATGGCTTCCCCATGTTCTTTTTTCAAGATTTTTGGGAAATTGCTGGGAAAGATGTCTCCAATGGGGTCAAGGAATTTTTTGGGGCTAGAAAACTTTTGAAAGAAATCAATGGTACGTTTATTGCTCTCATCTCCAAAACCCAAGGTGCTGACTCAATGGACAAATTTAGACCTATTAGTCTGTGCAATTCTTTTTATAAGATTATCTCCAAGGTTCTTACTTCTAGAATTTTTTCTATCCTTCCTGCTTTAATTAATCACCAACAAAATGGTTTTGTCCCTGGAAGAGAAATTCTTGACTCTATTATAACTGTCCATGAGAACATTCATTCTCTTGTTAGAGCAAAGAAGCAGGGTCTTATCCTCAAGCTTGATCTCTCTAAAGCCTATGACAGGGTTGACTGGCCTTTTCTTGAGAAGGTTCTTATGTCTTTTGGTTTCTCCTCTAGAGTTATTGACCTCCTCTACCAACTTATCACCTCTGCCTTTTTGTTGTTCTTGTCAATGGTTCACCTTCACCCTTCTTTCAAGCTTCTAGAGGTCTAAGGCAAGGGGATCCTATTTCCCCCATCCTCTTCATAATTATGGAAGAATATTTTGGAAGGTCTATGGAAAATTTAGTTTTGCAAGGCTCCTTTAAGGGTCTCCAACCTTCCTCTGCTGACCTTATCTATTCCCACTAATAGTTTGTTAATGATACTATTGTCATGGGGGAATCTAGTATATCTGAAGCTAAAATCTTGAAGAGTACTCTTTGTAAATTTGCCTCTGCTTCTGGGCAGCTTATTAACTGGGTCAAAAGTGAAGTTTTTTTCATCAATACTCCTGAGAGAAGACAATGGAGAATCAATAGAATCCTGGATTGTAGGATTGCTAATCATCCTGCAACCTATCTTGGTCTCCCCATGGGCATTGCACCTCCTGATCCCTTATGGAGTTCTCTAGTGGATAAATTTCATAAAAAGCTAGCTGGTTGGAAAGGAGCCCTTTTAAGTTAGGCTAGAAAGCTCCAATTACTTAAAGCTTCTCTTCAAAGTATTCCAATTTATGCTCTAAGTCTTTTCAAAATTCTAGTTAAGTATGCTGATGCAATCAAAAAAATTCAAAGAAGATTCCTATGGTCTGGGGTTGAGGATAAGAAAAGAATGTCTCTAGTGGCTTGGGACCAGGTTTGTAGACTGAAATGTAAAGGAGGTCTGGGCCTGAGGAGAATTCAAACCTTAAATAAAGCTCTCCTATCAAAATAGGTATGGAGAATGTTTCATTTAGACACTGAATGGTGTAAAATCTGGCGAAGTAAATATTCTCTTTTATCCTCCTCTCTTTCTTCTTTCATCAATTCGGATCTCAATATTAATGGATCCCACATATGGAATCATGCCTCTAAATGCAAAGAAAACATAGCCAAAGGAGTGATCTGGAAAGTAGGAAATGGTAGGAAAGTTAAATTCTGGGAGGATCCTTGGCTTTTTGATAAACCCTTGACTAAAATCAATGAATGGGCCCTCCATGCCCCCTCTTGTATTAGAACTTTTGGCTCCTTAGTTGCTGAGTACTGGTCTGGTAACAAATGGCAGAACATTGAAAGCATTCACCCTAACCTTTCTAAGCTCAAGATCCATCTGTCTTCGGTCTGGTTGAATAAAGAGGAAGACTCCCTGATTTGGAAACATGAACCTAAAGGTACTTTAACTGTTTCCTCTATGTATTCTATCCTTTCCCCCACCCCTTCTAGTAATCCTTACTGGTCTAAAGCTTGGATTAAGGGTCTTACCCTCAAGATTATTTTTTTCTTCTGGACCATCCTCCAAAATTAGATCCTGACCCTAGACAACCTAAAGGGCAGAGGCTTTGCCTTCCCTAATAGATGCGCTTTGTGCCTTCAAGAGGAAGAGTTTGTGGATCACCTTTCCATCCACTGTTAATACTCAGCCTCAGTTTGGGAAATATTTCTTAAAATCTTTTGCATTGATTGGGTGTTTCCTAACACTATCAGTGATTTGTTTTCTTCCTGGAACTTATATTGGACTTGTATATGGTGAAAATGGATAACAATAATAATGATATTGAAAGGCTAAATGAATTCAACCACAAAACCCTAGCCTAACAACAACAAAGATCCACCATAACATATGAAGATGACCTAAGACAATGCAAATCAAATGAAATCACAAAGATTATACCATCACATGTCCAATAGGGTTTGGATCTCCATTCTTCCTATCTCCATTGATCTTGCTTGATATATTTGCTCTTAGATTTTATGTGTGCACAAGAGCTCAACAAAGAACGGAATGTGGTTGCAAGTAGGATCATAGTGTAGTCAAGTCCTTAAGATGATTCATTAGAATGAATGATTAGGGTTTGATAATGAAGGAAGCATCTCCTTATATAGAAGACACAATAAGAAATGGAGGGATAAGATTGAGAGGTGTAAAAGGAGGTCAGCTATGATTAGAGGGTAGGTAAAAGAAATAATAAAAATAATGAAAGGGGTAGGTAGTGTATGAATTAAGAGATGAATGACATGTGTCATGGGTAGAAAAGGTTAATGAATTAATTAAATAAATAAAGATTTATTTAATTAATAGAAGAAGTGGGATCAATTAAATAAATAAGATATTTATTTAATTTAGGAAAAGGATCTAATTTAAATAAATAAATGTATTTATTTAAATGAGAAATAAGCCTAGAAGAGGATAAATGAATTAATTAAATAAATAAAGATTTATTTAATTAATAGAAGAATTAAGCTTAGATAATTAAATAAATAAAATATTTATTTAATTAGACATGACAATTTTAGGTGTCTACAGGACTAACTCTTTTTTGAGATCTCTATGGCAACTATCTCTTCCTCACATCCTATGGGACTATGGAAAGAAAGAAATAATCATATCTTAGGGATGTCTCCCTCAATCAGGATATTGTGTTCCAGAAAATTCACAGGGCGATTGTGGAAAATATTGGGATCATAGAGGGTCCTTGTTTCTCAAACAACCCTCTGGATTCAAATATCTTAAGTGCTTCGAATTTGAAGATTGCCGACAGTTCTGACCCCAATCACAATAAAAGACTTGAAGCTAGATGGAAAACCCCCCCTAATGGTTGGTTCAAAGTTAATTTTGACGGTGCTACAAAAGGTAACCCGGGTCCTTCAAGTTGTGGAGCTATTCTTAGAGATGACAAAGGAATTTGCAAGGAAATGGTTGCTGTCCCTATTGGAACCCAAACAAACCATAAAGCTGAAGCAATGGCAACTCTCCAAGGTATTCTTCTTGCTAAAAAATGGAATTGCCCCTACCTATGGATTGAAGGGGACTCAAACAATATCATAAATTGTCTTAAGGGGATCTCAAAGCCCTCATGGTCGATCAACAACATCATCAATACTGTGATAGACCTTATTAGCACTTTTAAAAAAAGTTACATATCCCACATTTACCAGGAGCCCAATGGCTCTGCTGACCAGGCTGCCAATGCGATAGTTAACAAAGAGGAAATGTTTATGTGGATGGGAGAACAAGGACTCCCTACAAATGTCAGGCAAATCATTTTTAATGATCGATATAGAAGTACTCCAAAGATTTTTGATGGACAGGATAATAATGAAAAGGACTGATTGGAGTACTTCGAATCATTATAATAATGAGAGCCTCATTTATTATAATACCTATTTCATCAGTTTCCATGCTTTCTAGGTAACTTTGATAGCTCCGACAAGCTTTTTGGTTAGTTTTCTCTGCAAGTTTCAAAATCTGGCTCTCAATAGTGAGAACATGGGTGGTAATAGGCGGCGATATGAACCAAGAAGCTGCAAAGAATGGAAATAGAAGGAGTAGGTATGGAGTATCCTATAGAAGGGAGATTTTTTTAAATTCATGGGGAGACTCCACGGTTGGGATGGCACGGTCACTAGTTTTTTCTGCAAAAAATGGAGAAAGGGTATGCTGAAAATGGGAGACCAAATTGTTGAAATTAATGAAGATCTTATTGCCCAAGCCACGGGCCTCAGAAAAGAAGGCTGCAACTTCTACAGAGATAGGAAAGTTAGCAAGGAGGCTATTGAGAGATATCCGGATACCGAGAAGGAGCAAAAATGTCTGGTAAAGCTGAGTAAAACCTACTACCCCACTAGGGCTTTTGTCAAACCCTAGCGGGAGATCCTCTTTGTTTTAATGCGCTACATTACATTAGAAGGTAGGTTTACAAAAGTTTATGGTTATCATTTCGTCCTACTGAATCATTTTAGGCACGATGAAAAGGTTAATTTTCCTTATTTTCTGCTCTGCTCGATGAATGCCACTATTAAGGCCTACAAAGATAACCCAATGGGGGATACTGCCATGCATCAAGGTCTAATGGTCCTTATTTACGACCATCTCAAGGCCAATCAAATAGCCCATATGTAGCCCTCTGTAGAGACTGAGGAGGAATGGTTTGACTTTGCCTTCTCACTGGAGGAGGAGTTTGATAGTGACCCCTCGAGTGATTCTGAGGCGAGCATGGATGTTTCGGATTATGAAACTGGAAAGAAGAGGAAACACAATAAAATAAGACCTTCTGCCTCTAAGGGTAAAAAGCCTAAAGGCAAAATCCCCCAAATTAGCCTTTCCTCGGAGGAGGAGGTCTCGGAAGACTCAGAGGAGGAGAACCCTCAAGGGTTGTTGAAAAAGAAGATAAAAGTCCACACCTAGACCAAAAATAAGCACAAATGGAAGGAGGAGAATGTTAAAGAGCTAGAGGTCTATAAGCAGGAAAGGACCTTGGAAGCTGAACAAAATCCTGAGAAGTTGACCATTGACGAGGTTCTTAGGGTTGCAACTACTCTTCAGGACACCCCAAAAAAGGAACAGGATATCCCTCATAAGGCTAATGCCCCCCCTAACCCTCCTCCAAAGGGTATGCAAGGTTTCATGGATACTATGGAGTGGCTTATAACTGGTTACAAGAAAGCTGTGGACAACAACAAAAAACTCTGCAACAGAATTCTGATTTTGGAAACCATCAACACTGGGGAAGGGAAGACCATGGCTAGTTACATAGAGGACCTAAAAAATACCATTGCTAAAGCTAAAAATATAAGAGATGCGTTCAACCCCAGGTTTGAGAAAATAGAGAAAGATTTGCTGGAAAGGAAAAATCTTGCTGACGCTAATTTTAAACTATCTCGGATACTATCAGTAAAGTCAGCAAAATTGAGGAGTGTCTGAAGAGAATTACTAAACAGAGTTTAAGCATCTTGAAGGTTTCCGCTACCAACACTAACACTCTCATCAGCAAACTAGATGAAGAAAAGGAAATACTAGATATTGACTGGAACACAGAAGGAACAGGGGAAGCTCAAGGTCCCAGAACTCGTACCAGAGGCAAAAAGAAAGAAAAGAAACCTAACAAGGACCTGGAAGATCTCAAAGCTATTAGGGCCACGTATGACCAATTGGTGAAAAAGGCAGAGGACCTGTTGAAGACTATAGCTGTGTAGTGCCTTGCTTGTTTCTTTGCTGTTGTTTTTCTTAGTTGTCTTTTTGGTTTGCTTGCTTTTTTGCCAGTCATTTTGTATGCAGTTCTTAAGCACTGGACTTTTTGGTGTCTTATTTTAATCTCCTTTGTTAAAGGTTTCAGGTCTTGAAAACCTGCTTTTCTAATTAATCAGCACAAAAAGAGGGGCCTGCACATGCAGGAAGGCCAACAACCTAGAGTGCACTGCTCATCACTAAAGGAGCCTCACTGACTACAATGAAATCCAGACTACAATCTGGAAAGAAGAGTGAACTACAAGAATAGCATCTCCTATGCCTGACTACAGTTTTAGTTAAGCTCAATACCAGAGGTCTTAAACCTCTTTTAAAAACCCAATTTGATCACCTATGATCAATCAAAACCTCTTCATATGATTAGAACCTTATTCGTACACAAATAATCGCATAACCCATAACCCACGATCTACAAAGAGATCTTACATCATATTTATACCAATCCAGGACCTAAACAATCAAGTTGGCCACCTAAAAGATAATACAATAAGCTCATAACATAAACCTACAAACCAATGATAAACCAAGTCGGCCTAAGACCAAAACAATATAATCCAATCAATAAATCCAACCGGTAACGCATCATGATCATACACCAACACGTTACATAAATCGGTCCATAACCTAGCAGAATAAGACCCAAGCTAAAATAGGTCGCCATAAATCAAATCCGACACCACCAATCATTAGGAACACGAACAAGATAACCAACAACATCCCAAAAACCATCTAGAAGCCGCACCAACACCACTTATTAAATGCATCAAAACATCTTCAACAAAGCTTTGCCGGTAAAACCCTTACTGGTGACCAAAAGGCTTACTAGAGCAAATGATAGCTTCTGAGTCATCAAATCCTGAAACAATCAATCTTGATATGCATCTGAATAGCATGAATAACAGATCCAAACCAATTCCACAAACCAAAGCATACCAGAGCATACCGGATCAATATCATAATCCAATTGCTCTACCAGGACCTACCCGAAGTTGGTAAACAACCAAAACAACCAGTGTTGCCATCAATGACAAAACATCAATGCAACACATAATCAATTCCTCCAATTTGCTAATATCTTTATCTTGGAGATATGTACATTTCTTCTTAAAGGATATCTCCTTATAGATGAATGTGTTTATCCTTGTCTCTCTTTCTACCTTAGAGCATCAACATAGGGCTATTTTGACATCTTAAGGGGGGGCATACATCATGGCTTCCTTGTAGCTTATGTTTGAATTCAAGCTATGGATTTCCTTACATACAATTCTTTGCTTGGTTATCCTTTTCAAATTAAAATTACAGATTTCCTTGCATACAATGCTTTGCTTGGTTATCCTTTTCGAATTCAACTTGAATATTTCCTTACATACAATTCTTTGCTTGGTTATCTTGTTCAAATTCAAGTTGTTGATTTCCTTGCACACAATTATTTAGCTGGCTATCCTTTTCAAATTAAAGTTGTGGGTTTCCTCACAACATACAATTCTTTTCCTGGTTATCCTTTTCAAATTCAAGTTAAAGATTTTCTTTCATAGAATGCTTTTCTTGGTTATCCTTTTTTAATTCAAATTGTAGATTTTCTTGGTGATCCTTTTCAAACTCAGGTTGTAGATTTCTTTGCATACAATGCTTTGCTTGGTTATCCTTTTCAAACTCAAGTTATGGATTTCCTTGCATACAATGCTTTTCTTGGTTATCCTTTTCAAACTCAAGTTGTGGATTTACTTATACAATGTTTTTCTTGGTTGTCCTTTTCAAACTCAAGTGGTGAATTTCCTCAAATACATTTATTTTCTTGGTTATCCTTTTCAAATTTGTGTTGTGGATTTCCTTACAAACAATTCTTTGTTTGGTTAACCTTTGCACCATTTTGCAGGATGATTGTAACTAGCATAACCTATCTTACTACTTCGACTCTTCCCTGACACAAATATAACATAACATAACACAACTTATTATCTTGTGAGAATCCATGCTTCCATGGATCATCTAGCATAACATAGCTTTCTAGATTGTGAAATCCATGTTCCCTCTTTCTTTCTATAACATCCTAAATTGTAACCAATCCAATTTACACCTCATGTTTGTGCTCCTACTTCAGCGTGTCCTATCTCCACCCCCTCTCTAGGTCCGGTTTGACTCTAGTCAATGACCATGAGATCCCCTCCCCCCTTTCTCTTTGTTTGGGTCCTATTTGTTGAAGGACCGAGGCATGGGACACCTTGGTCTAGACTAGAGCACCCCAAAATGCCTTGGTCCCTCTCAAATAACCCTCAATTTGAAATGGGGTAGGTCCTATATCTCCTCGATAGCATTTGATTCTCAGGGCTACATATGATCATTGGAGGGTAGCCTAATTGGTAATTTAACTAGGGAACCCTATATAAAGGCATCATATCAATTCATTTCAACCTAGAAGGAATCCATGAGCTACCTATAGTATTCATGCATTCGTGAAACATTCATTATCATGCATCTTTAGAGATTCAAGGCTACATTTCATCCTTCAAGCATTATGGAGAAAAGTTACATCAATCTTCATGCAAGCATGTGTGTGTGATTGGGGTTTTTCATGTTCATGTTTTTGTCATGCGATTAGATTCAACATTTATGATTAGATTCAAAGAGAATTGCATCATCATCAATAATTGCATATCTAAGGTATATCTCCTTGTAGTGTCATGAAATTGCAACCCTTGCAATTGTCAATCACATTAGGGTCCTCATGCACGCGATTCGAATCTCTAAGCCTAACCGGAGATTGGAGACTTGCTCGACACCTGAGAATTGCATCTTTCTTGTGCTCAACATTGCCTAAATTGCATCTTGTCCTGGAAAAAGGGTAGGATAGGGGTGTGGCACCCTTGTCACTGCTCCATTTTGGGGTAGGACCCTTTTCAATTATGCTTTGGTGGTTGTGCATTGAGCAAGAAAACTCCCCCAATGTCGGCCTGTGATGAAAAATCAGTCAGTTAACCCTAATTGACAAGTATATAAGTTGCATTTTCCCTCTCATTTGCATAAGTTTGACAAGTGGGATAAGCGATAAGACAAATACATGAGATCACATATTCAAGCATTCAAGAGCATTCAAGTAGTCTTTTCCAGCATTGAGCATTATCAAGTCTCCTTTCAAGGCTAGGTGTTGCATTCAAATCAAGGATTCAACCATTGAAGAGAAGATTCATTCCAACATTCAACTTCATACAAACAAATATTCTATCAACATTTCTATTAAAACCTCCCTTGAGGTGATTTACATTTCAGTCTTTCATTTACATTTACTTGCAAGTAATTTCTTTCATCATTTGGTTAATTCCAAAACTGGGGTTTGACCTGAAGGCAAACCCCCAACCCCAACCCCTTTTCCTCTCTTTTCTATGTGTCGGTTGCAGGTGCACAACTATACTTTCAGATTTGGACTCCATTTGCAGAGGCAAAAAAACCCTTCGTCTCAATAGATTATTGCCAGATTATTGCCAGGCAAATTTTTCTCAAATTCGCAGGGCAGCTTCGTCTCAATAGATTATTGCCAGATCCAAGTGCACAACTTCATCCTACACTTCTATATCAAGTTATAATTAGATCTTTGTTTCTTTTTCACTTGGTTATAAGAACACAATTCAATTCAAATCTCATTCTAGAAGAGGGGATTAACTTACCATTCTTATATCACTCATAATTCGGTCTCCTTTTCTAGAGGTCGAATCTAGTGTATTTACCCCCCTCTTCTAATGTAATGCGTGGAAAGTGTTTGATGGGAAATCCGAAGTGAAACTTTCATCTCTCCTCGGAGGGAAGAAAAGCTTTCCTCTAGATCTCCATCATTCACCTTTTTCAATATTACATTTTGGTGAACCCGACGTTATACATGCTTTATTATGAGATTCATTGCATATTTTTCATTTGCAAGTTTAATTTTTATTCAAACTTAGTGGTTAATTCATTCAAAACCCTGGTTTTTAAAATTGAAATTGAACTTGTGTTTTGTAAAAATTGCTTGTTATTGTCTTAGATCTAAAAATTGCTTTGTTTGTCAAATTCAATTTCTTCATTTCCTTGTTCAATTTGCAAATCAAATTCACAAAATTAAGAGGTTAATTGTCCAAAACCCTAATTTTTAAAAAGCATCTTGAAATTGTGTAAAAATTGAATTTCCATTTAATTTTTCAGATTTGTGACTATTTTCTTCTTCTGTCCTACAATTCAAATTTTCAATTTCCCTCCTTTTTCAAAATTCAAAATTTCAAAAATTAAGTGGTTAGGCCATAAAACCCTAATTTTCAAAATTAATTAGATTTTGTACAAATTTCAATCAATTTTAGGGTAAGTGGACAAAGATGGTGGTCAGAAAAGTGGACACCACCCAAAAAAAATGGAAAAACAAGTAGCATCCGCAGTTATAAAATTTGAAATGACCGCGTACGTGCTCAAGTTTGTTGTTCCCGAACCTAGAGAAGGTAGCATGTACGCGCTGCTTTTAGGAAAAGTAGTGTGTATGCGCTACCTATAGGAAAATGAGCATGTACGCACTACTTATCCCTAAAAGACTACGTACGCGGTACCTGTCAAAAAAAGTTAAAAGAAAAAAAACTGGGTCTTATTTTCCCGTGACAGCCACATTTTTATTTCCTTTTTTCTTTATTTTCTTTGCTAAACCCCGAATGGGGTGCTATATTTCTCCTCCAAAACACGAACAGGGTGCCACATTTCTCCTCCAGACACTATGGATCAAGGTTAGTTTTTGTTAATATTTGTCTTTCTTTCCCGTTTGTTCAATTTGTTTTACGTTTTGAATTGAATTTCATCAATTTTGATTAGGTTTTTTCATTTTTTTTTTTCAAAAACTAGATTCTTCTAATCCACAACAAGAACAACAAAATGCACCTCCTGAAAACCCACAAGATACACCCCCATTTCCTTCTTTTGACCACACACCTGAAACACAGAAGCAATTAATTAATCAATTAGGGCAAAACACGTCTAAAATCAATAGACTGATTGATAAATTGAAAACATCCGAACTTGAGCATCATAAATCCCTCGCCACTAGCCTAGAAACATTGGCTAGTGGTGCCATAGTTGTTTCCACACAAATTACCAAATGGGGAAACTTTAGGGATAGGTGTCATCAATTCTATGCTGATGGGTTATCATATGAGGGAGTCAAAAACAAAAATATTAGTAAAAAACAAATATGTGCCCTTTTTGTTGATCATAAAACTGGCTAGTCATTACCTCTTAATGCAAAGAGGTTTCCCATACATTGGTGTACCAATGTGCAGATGAAGAATCTTTTTTGGTAGAGGTGGTGGATGGTCTTTCATGATCCACCTTGTAATAATTTTGAGGTGCCATTGTATTTTATACTGTGAGTTTGTGCTCAATGTGTGGCCAAACTATTTTGACATGAGAGAGTTCCATTGTAGAGGTGGCGGCTCTGCCCAAGATAGATCTGGAGCCCGTAGACGATTACTCATGGAGAGTCATCACCCCCTAGCACGCAAACCCAAGGTGCATCAAGCTATCCCAGTAGAGCTAAAAGATTCAATGGAGCTATAGACTCTTCAGGAAGCCACAACATTGACTGGTGCCATCATCCATCATGGGACGTCATTAGCAAACCCTATTGTACTGGATGATGAGCCATTAGTTTCTCTAGGTGGCGACAGAGAGCCCATCCAACATATGTATGTTAGTTGCTTAGGGATATGCTCAAGGATATATGATACAGTCAGTGCAGATGGATCCACATTTCATCTGTGCACAATTTACGAGAGTAGATGTCAGGCCCGCATGGCTGAGGATTTCACGCTAACAAATGAGTTGATGGACATGGTGTTTTCCCATCAACGACAGACATAGGTGTGTTGATTGGAATTCATAGCATTTTATTTATCAGTCACTTTAAATTTGTAATTACATAAATGAATTTTCATTTATACATCGATTTAAATTGAGACAAATAATATGCATTTCAGGATGCAGCAGCGGTATCCCATACTCCCAACCAAGTTACTTCAACTACAACTTCGATGCCTGAGGTATAAATTTTGTAACATGTTAAAATATAATAGTACACATTGAATTCAAAAAAAAAGTACAAGATATACTATCTTTAATGCTTGGTCCAATTTTTGGTTTGTAGGTGTTGACAGGGGACCAAATGTCCTAGATTGATGACATCACGCTCTCAGTGATTGATTTTGGCCTACAAGGCTATACGGTATCATATTTTATACAACCCTTTTTATGTATTGTTTTTATGGAATATGCAAGTCATTTCATTTTAGATTTTTAAAATTATGTTTAATATATTATCTGTACTAATATCTCATGTTAATTTTGTTTTTTTAGGGTACCCCCTCCGCATCTAGGTCTCGTCCTAAGAAAAAGAATTCCTCGAAGATGCCAAAATGTGGGAATAAGGTAATTGAACACATTTTTAGTTATACAATTGTTTGAAAATGTTGAAATCAAGTATTAGTTGGGGTTTGTAGATTGATTAGTGTTTTTTGTCTATTTTACATGTACAACAACCATTGAGCTATGTGGATTTGTTGAATGCACATGATTCACCTGTGGATCAAGAGAGGGCGGAGGTATGTATCTCTACTTTATTTTCTTGATTTCATTATTATATGCATGCGTACATGTGAACTTGTGATATATTATAATCTTATAATTTTTTCATATAGGAAATATCCATAGCTGTTTCATCAATAGCGAACCCTCCTCCGTGCACTGAAGAAGCATCTCAAGATCCAGTACACTTTTGTTTGATATATTACATTAATTGTTTTTAACCTACAATACTTATCATTATATTAATTTTATTTAATCTTTGATCATTTTTTGTATAGGTAATAGCGACAGTTTCTCCATCGATGGCGAGCCATCCTCAGTCCATTGGAGAAGCATCTCAGGCATGGGTATGTCATTGTTCTCTATATTATAGCATTTAAGAGTTTTTTATATATTTGTAAAGTGGAAAAATTGAACCCTAGTCGTTCTCCCCTCCCCAACTCCGAGGAGGGAGAAGGGAGAGTCACTAGGGTTGATGGTTTTCACTTAGGAGGGACTTTACATTCAAAAGAGGGGTTGAAACCCACAAGATCCAATCCCACGCAATGCAGGATTGGATTCTATATGAGTTTCAAGGGTTGAGACAGCAAGGCTACCCTCTTTTGTAAAGAATGTAGATAGAATGATTAAGCTAGGAATGCATAGAAAGTGATAAATATTCGCTTATAAACTAAGATAGGGATATAGGACGAAGCTGCGGACCTGGAATTAGCAGTAAAATGTCGAGACGATGCTATCCTGCAAATTTGAGCAAAAGTTGACGGGATGATGGCGCCCAGCGTGCACACGGTCCTCCAAAAAATCCGTGAAACGAAGGGGGATCTGTTCGTCTCTGCACAAGGATTCCAGATCTTCAATTTCAGCTGCATACCTGCAACCTACACACAGAAAAGCGAAGACGATTGGGGGGTTAGGGATTAGGAGTTTGCCCTTAGGTCAAACCCCGGTTTTGGAATTAACCAAGAAATGAGAAATGCTGTAAATGTAATGTAAAACAAGTACTAGTACCTTGTTGTAAGGATGTTTGTATCCTTATGTGCGAAGGTATAGATGTTGTTGTTTGTTGTATGTTGTATGTTGTAGCATGTAATGTGTTGTAAGTGATCTCCTCTTCAATGGTTGAATCCTTGTCTTGAATGCAACACTTAGCCTTGAATGGAGACTTAGAATGATCAATTGCTTGAAGGAATGCTTGAATGCTTGAATGCTTGAGTATAGTTTCCACGCTTTTTCCCTCATGTATGTATATATCCAAATGAGAGAGGAAAATGTAGTTTATATACTTGCCAATTAGGGTTAAAAGACTGATTTTCCCGACCTTAGGCCGACCAGGAAAGTTTATTTTCCAATTTGCAAGCAAAAGGACCCGAAGCCTCATAGGAAACCGGGCCCAAAATAGGGCCAGGGACTAGGGCACTGGGCGCCATGGTCCTGGGGGACCAGGGCGCTGGGCGCTCTGGTCCCACCTCTCGGGACAGCAGGGTGCAAAGGAGGTTCAGGCCAGGGTGCAAGAAAATGCAGTTTTTGGTGTCATGAGAAAGTTTCAAGGTCTCCATTCAGGTTTAGTGTTGCATCGCCATCGTGAAGACCCAAATGTGGTCGAAATTGCAAGTGTCACAATTTTAGGACGCTACATTTAGCCCCCACTTTAGCTGGAGTATAAGCGTACGCTCATACTTTGGGTAAAGTACAAGGAAACAACATTGAAAAACTTTCACCACGTCAAGGAGGCAAGATTCACCAAGCTCCCAGTGGACTAAGGATCTTACGACTTCGATTGACAAGGTAAAAGGGAAGATCAAGAGGGAGAACCATGACTGTCAGTAGCAAGGTTCCCTCACTATGAGTCATGCAAGAAAGATATAAAAAATTTTCAAGGCAAAGCTAAATTTGTCAAGAAATTTTCAAGTATCTTGAAAAGATATGAATGGGATGTATGCCCCCCTACGTTAAAGCGATCGCACACACCTCACCGGGGGTGATTGCTTTAAGGTAGTGATACATATAAGAAAATGAAAAAGGGAAAGAAGCACGTTATCACAAGGATTTAGCCCCCAAGTGTGAGATAAGCCCAAGGATAATAGACACAAAACACAAAGCACGAGGTGACTTCGCTTTCCTCGGGGTCAGTATGCTGTATGATAATTCATGTATATCATATGTATGTATGCATAATTGTTCTTCATTCCCCAATCAAGGAAGGTCACCTAGAAGAAGGGAACACATGTGTCTTTTGAGTCAACATGAGAGAGATCGAGAGATCTCAATGCTTTGCATCGTCCTCAAGTAGACAACACTAAGGACAACAAATAGAAGAATGAGAATAACACATAGAAGAAGTAACGAAAGAGAGGAGGAGAGAATCTGCTATGCTAATGAAACTAGTCTAGCACGTCATCTACCCCCCGATCTTGCTGATCAATGTTTCGGGAAGGCAGGGAACACGCTAGAGGAGGAACATCCAACACAGCAGATGGAGCTATCACAAGATCCAAACAAGGGCTATGTTCATATCCCAAGACGCGGTGTTCTTGTCTAGGAGCTAGGATAAGTGCTTTAGAAAATTCGTTAGATAAATGGTTATCAATATCAACAAGTTCATATTCACTATCAGAATGAACATGAGCAGTAGCATTTTCATCATGAATAACATTTTCATCTATATCATCATCAAGATTTATAAAAATAGGATCTTTAACTCGCACAGGATCAAGACCATCATGCATCTTATGTTTAGGAGATTTCGGCTCAATCGTCGGCTGAGGAGAAAATGGAATAATGCTTGTTGAATGTGTTTTTGGGGATTGCAAAGTTTGAGCTCTAAGACGACGCTTTCGCCGGTGTTCACGCACAGAATGATTTCGTCTAGTCTTAGTAGGAAGTTGAGAAGATTGAGGAGGAGGAATGTTCTCATCCTTATCACTTGGGTGTTTAGGTTGTGGTCTCTTAGGCTGAACAATAGGAGAAGAGGAAGGTCTCTTCTCTCCATAAGAGGAAGGAGGAGGAACTGCTCCATATAAAGGAGGATTATTTGGTTTTGGAAGGAGACCAAGTCCATCATGACGAGGAGGGATAGGTCTACTTTTAGGAAGTTTATTAATCATAGGCATAGTCACATCCATAGGGATGGGTTGGGAATCTTCTTGAGGAAAGACATTAGTTTTATCTTTCAAAGGAAGAACTTCCTTCTCAAGAATGATAGGAATGTCAAGTTTGGGTGTTCTAGGTTCACTTAGAGATAGGATCATATCTGTTTTCCACTTTTGATAAGATTTGAAAAGATGATCACTTCGCGGAGGAAGAGATTGGAATTGTTTAGGCCAAAAGTAATCAAGAGGAATGCTAGAAGTTCTTTCAGCTGGTTTAAAGAGACTATGATTGATAGTAACAACTTCACCATTATGAGGAAATTTCAAACACTTGTGAATAGGAGAAGCGATAGCTTTCATGGAAGATAGCCAAGGATAGCCTAGCTTCACACGAAATTGTTCAGAAGATGGAATAATAGCAAAGTTCACATCAAAGGATTTGTTACGGACCTCAATAGGTAATGTAATAGAACCAATTGCAGGAGAAGAAAATGCATCAAATAGTTTCACAATCACATCTGTTTCGTCATAGATCACTTGATTCAATTGCAAAGTAAAAATAAATTCTTCAGTAATGATATTAATCATACAAGAAGGATCAATAAGCACTCCACGACAAGGTGTATTTCTGACTTTTGCAACTATATATAAAGGACCATCAGGTGCCCTGATAGTTTCACTGGAATCAAATGTGATGGAAGGTTCTTTAGGGATTTTCTGTTGCTCCACAAAGTTAATCACATTCAGAGTCATAGACACAAGATCATCAGGCGAGACAGAGGAATCAGTAGTATCAATCTCATTAGAGGTATGAGAAGGCAATGGATCAGTAAAAATCTGAAGATTTTGGTTAGGAGGAGCTACAGATGTGTTGCCTTTATCATTCACACCAGAAATAGAGATAGTATTATTATCAATCAAATCTTGAATTTTCCCCTTTAAAGCAAAATATTTTTCAGTATCATGCCCAGGTTGACGATGAAATTGACAAAAAGATTTGTTATCAAAATAAGGTGAAGTAATCTTTGCAGGATCAATTTGCCTTATAGGAGGAAGAGTAAGCACATTTTGTTCCAATAACTTATTCATAATACTATGCAATGATTCATTCAAAGGAGTAAACTTTCTTTCTTTCTTGAAAAACTTAGAAATAGGGGACACACCTGATGCTGCATTCACATTGTTGTTGATGATGTTTTCATTGAATTTAATGGACTCTCTGTTCGGTTTAAACTTCCCAAATGGTTGTTGACTACTATCACCCTTATCACTCGGAGTCATAGGATGTGATTGTTCCATTTGACTCACAGTCAGTTGATAATTGTGAAGAGTTGCGCACAACTGTTGGAAAGAAGTAAACTCAGAAAACAGGAGTTTGTCTCGAATATCTTTTTGTAAATTAGAAATAAAGATTCTTTGAATATCATTGTCAGGCACTGGAAAAGAAATTTGAGCATACAAATGCTTATATCTACCAATGAAATCAGTCACTTTTTCTTTAACACCTTGTTTACAATGCATTAAATCAATCAAAGTAACTTTAGGACTTATATTGTTTTGAAATTGTTGAATGAAAGCATTTGCAAGTTGTTCGAAAGAAGTAATAGAATAGGAAGGCAACGAGCAATACCATTGTAGGGCTTTGTCTCTTAATGTTCTAGTAAACAATTTCGCAAGCAACCTTTGGTCATAAGCAAAATCGGTACAAATTGTTTGAAAAATCTTAACATGTGTTAGAGGATCTCCTTTACCATTATAAAGCTCCAAATGCGGAATTTCAACATGTTTAGGGGGAATAGCTCGAACAATGTCAAGAGAAAGTGGGCTCGCAACATCAAATGTGGGCACACTAAACTTAGATTGATTCATAGAGGCAATTTGTTGCTGTAAAGAAGAGACAGTTTGTGCAGGATTGTTAATGGTAGCTTCAGTCACAGAGTTCATATTAGACGTGTTAGATTGTGATGGAGGTGTTATGTTATTGAAAGAAGGTAGAGAGTAAGGTGGTGGGACACTATGATAGTTGGTCATAGGAGATGATTGGATAGGAGGAACACTACAAGGAGGAATGGAAAACGAATTGCCCCCTTGTGTCATGTTCATTTGTGGAGATATAATAGGAACACTCATTGAAGGAGTGAATGAAGAAGTTGGATTGAATGAAGGAAGAGGGTTAATTGAAGAAGAGGGATTGCCCCCATGATTAGTGATCATAGGAGGAATGTCCTGTATTGAAGTAGTCATTATGTTTGATGTAAAAGTAGGTATACTAACAATAGGAGTCGTCAAAGGAATAGAATGATTGACTTGAGTAGGAGGTTGTGTATAACCTAAGGTTTCGGCACAACTTTTCATAGGCATCACATTTGAATCCACAATGTGTGCAATACCACGCAAAATATCAATTCCATTCTTATCACTTTGAAGCATACGTTTTAGACCCTCAATTAAAGGAAGAGCTTGACTATCAGGGTATTCTTGAGACATCCATTGTCGAAAATCGTCAAATTGGTTATCCAATTTTGAAAGTTGTTCTACAGAAACCTCATGGAGATCTTCTTCATCATTAAGAGGATTAGAGGAATTACCCATGTCCTCGTTAAAAAGACCATTCAAATTAGGTTCCATCTCCTCAGTAATTAAACCTTGGAAAGACTTAATTCTCAGGCTTCGTCTAACAGGAATAGTGTAAGTAGGACTTATTGTTGTAAAACTCATGCACTAGAGAGAGAGAAGATTTTGAATTTTAGAGGTAGCAAATTTCAGTAAAACCCGCCAATCTTCCAAATTTAAGTTGTTAAATACAATCAGGACAATCTCCCGAAATTTCGGAAAAAATATCCGGGACCGTGGCGCTCGGGGTGCACACGGTCCTCGCAACTTTTTTTGAAATTTGCAGGGATGAAAGTTATGATGATTTTACAGCTAACCTGAAAAAATTGAGTGATTTTACGATCTGTAGATAGGCCAAATTAAAGTTGCAATCTCAAAAATGAACCCTACCAAGATTGTCGAAAAATGCAAAATTTGAATTTTGAAAAAGAGAGGGAAACTGAAATTTTGAATTTTATGATTTTAGAGGGAATACCAAAAGCGATGTAAGTTTTGAAATTTGAAAGTTGACTCAATTTCATGCAAAATTCAATTTTAAAAGCGGAAATCAAAGTTGTTGTAATTAAGCACTTAATTTCAAAAGTCACAAATTGCAAAAATTTGAATAAATCACTGAAATTTCGAATGAATGATAACACACTTTTCAGATTTAGGACAGTAAGAAACACAATTTTGACATGAATTTCAGTTTCGATAATTTTTGAATGATTAGAAGCCTCAATCCAAGCAATCACTAGACCAACTTTGACTGTAATTTTGAAGGTGTTAAAATTGATAAAATCAGCCAAAATTCTGGATTTTAGCAGGAAAATACAGTAAGATCTCGCTCCCGAAATTTCGAAAAAAATGTCGGGGACGATGGCGCTCGGAGTGCACACGGTCCTCACAACTTTTTTCCAAATTTTCAGGGATGAAAGATATTGTGATTTTATTGCGGAATCCAAAGTTACAGCTGATTTGGAGATGTTTTGATTAGTGAAATTATCAATCAAAGGTTGAATCAAGAGGGTTTCAAAAATCAGGGTTTTGACACTTAACCACTTAATTTTCAAAATCAAAGCACAAATATGAATTGATAATTTGTAATAGAAGGGTAGATCTAAAACAAGCATTAACAATTAAACATTTCACAAGTTTAATTACTTAAAAAGAAAATTTAGGGTTTTTATGCAATTAACCTCTAAAATTTTGCAAAAGATCAAACATGGAAATGTAATCAAGGAATCCAATTTTCAGATCTAACTATGAATAATTAGAAAGGATGTTCACGTCGGGTTCACCAAAATGTAAACGGAAAAATCGAACCCTAGTCGTTCTCCCCTCCCCAACTCCGAGGAGGGAGAAGGGAGAGTCACTATTGTTGATGGTTTTCACTTAGGAGGGACTTTACATTCAAAAGAGGGGTTGAAACCCATAAGATCCAATCCCACACAATGCAGGATTGGATTCTATATGAGTTTCAAGGGTTGAGACAGCAAGGCTACCCTCTTTTGTAAAGAATGTAGATAGAATGATTAAGCTAGGAATGCATAGAAAGTGATAAAGATTCGCTTATAAACTGAGATAGGGATATAGGACGAAGCTGCGGACCTGGAATTAGTAGTAAAATGTCGAGACGGCGCTGTCCTGCAAATTTGAGCAAAAGTTGACGGGACGATGGCGCCCAGCGTGCACACGGTCCTCCGAAAAATCCACGAAACGAAGGGGGATCTGTTCGTCTCTGCACAAGGATTCCAGATCTTCAATTTCAGCCGCGTACCTGCAACCTACACACAGAAAAGCGAAGATGATTGGGGGGTTAGGGATTAGGGGTTTGCCCTTAGGTCAGACCCCGGTTTTGGAATTAATCAAGAAATGAGAAATGCTGTAAATGTAATGTAAAACAAGTACTAGTACCTTGTTGTAAGGATGTTTGTATCCTTATGTGCGAAGGTATAGATGTTGTTGTTTGTTGTATGTTGTATGTTGTAGCATGTAATGTGTTGTAAGTGATCTCCTCTTCAATGGTTGAATCCTTGTCTTGAATGCAACACTTAGCCTTGAATGGAGACTTAGAATGATCAATTGCTTGAAGGAATGCTTGAATGCTTGAATGCTTGAGTATAGTTTCCACGCTTTTTCCCTCATGTATGTATATATCCAAATGAGAGAGGAAAATGTAGTTTATATACTTGCCAATTAGGGTTAAAAGACTGATTTTCCCGACCTTAGGCCGACCAGGAAAGTTTATTTTCTAATTTGCAAGCAAAAGGACCCGAAGCCTCATAGGAAACCGGGCCCAAAATAGGGCCAGGGACTAGGGCGCTGGGCGCGCTGGTCCCACCTCCCGGGACAACAGGGTGCAAAGGAGGTTCAGGCCAGGGTGTAAGAAAATGTAGTTTTTGGTGTCATGAGCAAGTTTCGGGGTCTCCATTCAGGTTTAGTGTTGCGTCGCCATCATGAAGACCCAAATGCGGTCGAAATTGCAAGTGTCGCAATTTTAGGACGCTAGAATATTTATGTTAGTACATTATATTTATTGTACATTTAATCTACAATAGACCCCTTCGTGGTACAACCATAACGTGGATCCTTTTAAGTATGTCTTCAAGAAAACTCCTAAGAGTGACAAGGAGAGGAGAGCGAAGACATTAGCTCCTAGACCAGTCGATGAGGTAATCTACATTTCAATTGAAAAGGAATTATAGTTAAATGCATGGTTATGTTGTTAATTGTGAACTATTTTCTACAAAAGAATTCTAACTTGGCTTTTGAATTGTGGTTTTGCACCCATCTACAGAGCCGCGTACTGCATCGAAGAGGCTTGATTTTGATGATCCACCACAAGTTTAGGATCATATAGTGTTAGTTTTGGTCATAGAATGAACAATACATGTAGATATATTCTATATTTTTATTGTATATCGATTTGGACATGGCATATGCCACATTTTTGTAATACTTGTATTGACTTGGCAGACATGCCTTATCTGATATATATAGATGTTGATATTTGATCCAATTAATGTGTACTGAGTTAATTATTTTTTATTCGTTGTATTTTTTGGTTATCCTTTTATAAATTTAATTGATCATTTGCCTATGTAATCAACAATATGAATATGAACAACAAAAATATATGATATAAAACATTACAATCATGGAATATGTTTTGATAAAATTTCTAAAATGTTGAATTAACCCTACAAAACTCCTTGTATTCAATTCATTATTGTATATTCACTATATTTGATGGCTGCCCTTTTATAAATTTAAATGAATATTTGCATATGTAGTCAACAATATGAATATAAACAACAAAAATCGACAATATGAATATAAACAACAATATGTGTTTGGTGCGAGAGCACCCTCATGCTCGCAATGGTCAAATTTTGGTTGTTGTGTGCACAAACCAATGTTATGAGCACATTCGGGTGGGAAAGTTTACGCTAGGCAAGCCCCTGTCGTGCATCCCAAAGCACCAGAATGTCAAGAGTCATACCTTGTTGGTGCGATCTCTCAAGCATCCCAAAGCGCTGGAACATTGAGAGTCATACCCTATCGGTGCGATCTCTCAAGTGCCTTGAGTCCAAAAATTGTCAAACTTTGACAAACTATTTCTTCCAATCCAAGACACATATAATCGATCTGTTTGAACCTGTGTGGTTGTGTGAGGCTCCTTTACAATGGGCTATCTTAGTTTTTGATGACTCGGAGCCATTTTCAAATGGTAGCATTTTTTTGCCTACTGCAAAAACCGTCAGTTGCATGCAATGCAAAGTTGCAGGATTGGCTAGAATTGATTCCGTTTGTTGGGTGCACAAACCAACTTCAGGAGCGCATTTGGGTGGGTAGGTTTATGCTAGGCATGCACCTATCATGCATCCCAAAGCACTGGAATGTCGAGAGTCATACCCTACCGGTGCGATCTCTCAAGTGCCCCGAGTCCAAAAAAATATCAAACTTTGACGGATTGTTCCTTCCAATCCAGGACACATATGATCGATCTATTTGAACTTGCGGGGTTGCGTGAGGCTCCTCTATAATATACTATCTCATTTTTTTACTGCTCAGAGCCATTTTCAATTGGTAGCATTTTTTCGCCTGCTGCAAAAACTGTCAATTGCATGCAATGCAAAGTTGCAAGATTAGTTAGAATTGATTTGGCTCGTCGTGTGCACAAACCGATGTCATGAGCATGTTTGGGTGGGTAGGTTTATGCTAGGCATGCCCCTATCATGCATCCCAAAGCATCAAAATGTCGAGAGTCATACCCTACCGGCCCAATGTACAAGTTGCTTGACAACATTTTTGACTATTTTTTTGACAATAATGACAATTTTTGTTCAAATTATATCTCGTCTCAATCTATGACCCCTATGACCCGATAATGACTCAAATAATTCTCCATGATTATACAAGAATCAAGAATGCTCATGATTGACCTTATCACATCACATATACTCAAAACATAGTCCCAAAACATTGACACAAAAAATAGTCACAAAATATTGTCACATATTATTCAAAAATTTGCCTCTAAATATGGTCAAATCAACTCTTGGCTATTTGATTATACAAAAAAAGTCTTGCAAATCATCTCATGGGCTTTTATAAAACAAATTGGCATTACAATATGTGTGATTCAACTCATCGCCATTTTAATATACAAAATTTGGCATGTACATATGTACAAATCATCTCATTGTCATTTAAATATACAAAATTATGCCGGTAAACATGTAAAAATCAGCTCATGGGCATTTATATATACAAAAAATGAATATAGAACAATTCGTCGATGATTTATACAAAATTCTCAAAATCATTCTACTCTGAACCATAGAATCAATCAAGTGAACCTTCATGATCGACTCTAACCTGTATTGTGTCAAGTATTGCCTCGTGGTCAGATTCACAAAATTTCTATAAAATTGTGTTATGAGGTCTACCATGATACTTCATCAAATGAATATTTGTTGCAACAACAAGGTTAGAGAAATGAAGAATATGTCTGTGTGTTTCAAAGTCCTCGAACAACCAAACATCAGAATTCTTGATAGGGCATCTCTGAAACCATGTTCCTATCACGACAACAGACCCTATTGTGTACTCAATACTCTCTCTATCAATGATTGTGGTTTTCAATTTTCTTTTTGGCTCAAGACAACAACACAAATAGTAATTTGTTCCTTCTTCACTATTCTCTTCTGCAACAACTGCATACACATGACCTACATTTTATAAAGTGTTAATTAATACCAAAAATAAAGTATGAAGAAGTGATACTCTCTTACAACCTTTCCATCCTCCTCTGTGCTATCATCTACATGCATGAATTCTATGTGTACAAAAATAGAAACTTGTGTAGAATGATAATACATGGATTGCACTTCATTTTGAGGTTGTAGTGTATAATTTTCAGTGAAATCAACGATAGAGACAATGGTGCCAAGAGAAAATGTGTCCTTACATAACTTGAATTGCTCATCTAACCATCGAGCTCTATGTGTATGTATTATATACTCATAAACTAGTTTCTCTTGAAACATTTTCATAAATTCAGCTACACATATATCATTTTTCACTAGCTCACATCTCTTCAAATCTTTTCCATCTTTAACTCCATATGTGACTGTCTTGTATTTTCTAAAAGAAACTAGTTTCGTACCAATTTCATGTGTGCTCTCCAAATGTACACATCTTGGTAAACATTACAAACCACCACATATAGTACAAGAACCTTCCAAACAAGGCGTCTTATAATAAATGCAACCATCATGTTTATTACATAGCACACTTGAAATAAATTCTCTTATCGACTTAGGAGGTGCTTGTATATTGCATTCCTGCAAAACATCGTTAGTGTGCAAAGTAGAACAAATATGACAAAAAATATCATAGTGCATGGAAAATTCAATATGCATCCTACAACAAGACGTGGTGCGTACATGATTAATCTTAATATAAAAAGGTTTTTCCATTTCAAAAAACCTTTGAGAAATTCTTATTTGAGGAAACTTTTGAAGGAATCTTTGAAAAAATTTAGTTTGAGTCATATCCAAATAGTGGTTGGCATGTGGCTTACGATTTGTAGACCCGATTCGCCTTCTAACAACATCTCTTTAGTTGGGCAAAACTCTTGTGTTGTCATGCCAAAATTTTTCAATTAATGTTCTTAGTGCATCAACAACAACCTTGTCTTTGCATGGTAGTCTACCCGAGAATGCCCAAAGAGAATTATTGTTAGGTTCCTCTATTTTTTCTTGCCTCTTTAATGCTTTACTTAATATTGTTCTACTAACATTTAATGACTTACTTGTTTTGCTTATCAAACGATCCTTTTTTTATTTTCTTGCTCATTATGGTTGATGTAATGACACGTCTAGTAGCATTAGAATATTTAGTACATGATTTTGAACCAATAGCTTGATATGCATCAAATAGATTTCTCACAATAGTTCTTTCACTGTTACTTTCAAATGATCTTAGGCCTACCATTTTCATTGTCTCTCTAAAATTCAAATTTTTAATCATTTGAACAATTAATTGACATCTTGCAGTTTGATTTAAGTTTTCAAAATAGTTTTGCCATATTATTTTAACCATTCTCCTACAAGTTCATTCATTCATTTTATTGGGCATTGGCTTCAATATATTCTCATCAATGTTAATTAGATACTTTGGTTTCCTACGAATGATTCTAGGAGGTGTTAACATCAGTGCATTATGTACATTCAATTCATCAAATAGAGGTGTATGTTCATCATTTAATTGATTATTCAATGTGGTATCTTCTTCAATTGCATTAGGTGCATTATGTTCATTTGGTAAATTGAATTGAGATGTTGAGGATCACATACCTTCTTCTCCCATTGTTCTTATGTCATGCAATTTCTTCATATGCTGCCTTTGTCTTTCCTTTTTAGCCTCTCGTTGTTCCATCATTCCTTGCTTGTTCTTTCCCATGGTTGATATTGGTTGTCCTAAATAGAATCATATTACATATATATGTAAACAAAAGTTTATAAACAAACAAATAACCATAAATATGCATCTTATCATTATTTTTTTGAATCTAACTATTAAACAAGCACAATAATATTGACAAAACTAATAAGAACAACAATTCAATCATTTGAAATCATGCAAAAACAAAAAATTCACTTACTTCTATGTATAAAACAATGATAGATGTGCATACACAATTGCAGTGGGGCCTTCAATGACCTCAAAAAATTCTTTTGAGGCCGTTGAGGTTCTTGGGAAACTAAAACTATGTCTATATATCGCGTACTCACTATATTAATAATCGTGTGCACACTGTTATTCCATAAAATGTTGGCAAGCCCAACGATATTTTTGTTTCCATTGTTTACTAATAAGTAGCGCACACGTGATCCTAAGCCTAAAATTTTTTATGAAAGGGTAGCGAACTAATAGGCTCAGTACCTCATACATGCTTACAAGTAATAAGTACTATGTACACACTCCTACGCCTTGAAAATGTTATGGCAGGGCAGTGAACTAATAGGTTCAGTACCCCGTACGTGCTATTTGTGGTAAAAATGTGAATGAAAAGGGAGGGAGGGAGAGAGAGAGAGGGGGAGAGGGGGGAGAGTAGGGGGAGGGAGAGAGGAGGGGGGTGGAAGGGAGGGAGGGAGAGAGGGAGAGAAGAAGGAGGGGAGGGAGAGGAAGAGAGAGAGAGAGGGAAGGAGGGAGAGGGAGAGAGGGAGAGAGAGAGAGAGAGAGAGAGGGGGGAGGGAGGGAAGGAGGGAGAGAGGGAGAGGAGAGGGGGGAGGGAGGGAGAGAAGAAGGGGTATGGAGAGAGAGAGAGAGAGAGAGAGAGAGAGAGTAGGGGGGAGGGAGAGGGAGAGAGGGAGAGAGAGAGAGGGGAGAGGGAGGGAGAGGTAGAGGGAAAGGGGGAGAGGGAGGGAGAGGTAGAGGGAGGGAGAGAGAGAGAGAGAGAGAGAGAGAGAGAGAGAGAGAGAGAGAGAGAGAGAGAGAGAGAGAGGGAGAGAAGAAGGGATGGAGGAAGACAAAGGGAGAGAGAGAGAGAGGGGGGAGATTAGGGGGAGGGAGAGAGAAGGAGGGAAGGAGAGAGAGAGAGAGAGAGAGAGAGAGAGAGAGAGAGAGAGAGAGAGAGAGAGAGAGGAGAGAGAGAGAGAGAGAGAGAGAGAGAGAGAGAGAGAGAGAGAGAGGGAGGGGGAGAGAGGGAGAGGGAGAGGAAGAGAGAGAGAGAGAGGGGGAAGGAGGGAGAGATGGAGAGAAGAAGGAGGGTGGAGGGAGAGGAAGACAGAGAGAGAGAGACCATAACACAATATGACCCTTAGAACACAATATGACCCCTAACAACATCTAAGGGGTCATAGGGTGTCCTAAGGGGTCATATGACACTATATTATCCCTTAGCACACCATAGGACCTATACCAACACCAAATAATGTCCTAAGGGGTCATAGAACACCATATGACCCTTTAGAACACCATATGGTGTTGTTATGGATCGTATGGTGTCCTGAGGGGTCATATGGCATCCTATGACCCCTTAGGACACCATATGGTGTTTTTATGGGTCGTATGATGTATTAAGGGGTCATATGGTGCCCTAAGGGGTCACAGGACACCATATGACATCTTAGGAAATAATATGACCTCTAATGACACCTAAGGGGTCATATGGTGGGTTGATAAAATAATATATTATTTAAAGTTATGAATAGAACATCATACAATAGAACATCAGTAGTTTAGTTTTGATATAGCTAAGTTAGACCATTTTTAGCATAAGAGAGACTCCAAGTGAACAAACAATGAGGCTTCGCTAAAATGAAAGTGTAAGAGCTTGACCTAACCCTAAGAGTACTGCCTTTCTAAATTATATGATGCTATTAAATTTGCAAGGTTATAGGACTGATCTTGATTGTGACTATAGGAATTACACACTTGATTTCTTTCATGGGTATGTACCCTTCCAAGCCATTTGATAAGTGATGATCATCATATACTACCATTGCCATGCTCACAACAAACTTTATTTTCTTTAGGTGATAGGCGTTGTGTAACAATATGGGAACTCTCGCATACCGACCACTATCATTCTCCAGGACATCATCTGTGTTACTCTCCCTCTTTCTCTTCCTACCAGTTGTTTCCTTTTTAAAAACATATTGCAGGTACTCTGACTCATCATTTTTCTTTGTTGACACTATTTTCCACATCTGCTCTACTCATTAAAAACACATTTGAGAAGAATATTGTTGCAGGTTTCCTTATTTATCACAGTAATGAACCTGTGGTTCAATTTTAGACCCTATTCCTCCTATTCAATATACACACACAATTAGGAGAGCATACATGATAAAAATCAAAGAGGAATTTGCAGACAAGAAATAAATTCACTTACTTCTATAGAAGTGCAGACACAGTTGCAATGGGGTATGGGGGGAGGGAGGGAGAGAAGAAGAGAGAGAGGGATGGGGTATGGAGGAAGGGAGAAGGAGAGAGAGGGAGAGAGAGAGGGAGAGGGATAGAGGGAGATAATAAGGAGGGGGGAGAGAGATGAAGAGAGAGAGAGACCATAACACAATATGACCCCTAACAACATCTAAGGGGTCATAGGGTGTCCTAAGGGGTAATATGACACTATATTATCCCTTAGCACACCATAGGACCTATACCAACACCAAATAGTGTCATAAGGGGTCATAGAATTCCATATGACCCTTTAGAACACCATATGGTGTTGTTATGGGTTGTATGGTGTCCCGAGGGGTCATATGGCATCCTATGACCCCTTAGGACACCATATGGTGTTTTTATGGGCCGTATGGTGTCTTAAGGGGTCATATGGTGTCCTAAGGGGTCACATGACACCATATGATTTCTAATGACACCTAAGGGGTCATATGGTGGGCTAATAAAATGATATATTATTTAAAGTTATGAATAGAAAATCATACAATAGAACATCAGTAGCTTAGTTTTGATACAAATAAGTTAGACCATTGTCAGCATAAGAGAGACTCCAAACAAACAAACAACGAGGCTTCAGGGTGAACTCACAATACTGGTTCCCACTTTTTGGTACGTCCTAATTTTTGCTGAAATCATACATTTTTTAGAAAATATAATGATCTAATCTTTAAGAGTTCCCATTTTAAGTAATTCATTGAAGAGAGTTAGATCAAAGGCTCTTAGACCAAAATTTCTTGGATAGAACCTCTTTACTTCTAAATCATACTTGCAATAGAGTCTCCTTTGCATCTATCAAATATTGATAAAAACCAATTTTAAATTAGGTTTTGGGGGGTCAAATGAATTCATTTAGAAGTTTTATTTTTTTAAGTATTTAGTCCTTATTTTAAGCTTTCCAAATAGTATAATTTTTAGTATATTTAATTTCATTAATATATTTTTGTTTTATTTCTTATGAATGTAGGTTTTTCATCAAACATGAGCTTCTTTGTTTATCGCATTGGGAAAAATAGTAAACTAATTAAAAAACAATTTGAAAAAATATCTATACACTAGGTATTGATGTCTTCTTTCTAACAAAAAAAATAAAATTGAATTTTGATAGATATAGAACAAGTTATGTGTTCAAACGTACACCTATATCTATATTATAATTAGTCAAACTTCAAAACTTAATAAAATGAAAAATATTCAACATATCACTATCAAACCAACTGCATGCCTTGGGCATTGATGTTACAAACCAAAATTCAAAAGAATTAAGTTTTTATCATTTACACAAAAAATGTTATGCGTTTCGGTATGCACATCACTCTTTAAAAATGTTGTTTGGTGTAAAAAACTACTTTTCGAGGGAGATGGAAAAATCAATAAAATTTTATTCAAAAAAATTTGAAAAAAATATATTTAGAATCTACAGACAAGATGTTACAAATCACTAGTTTACATCATCTTCAAATTCTTAATGCTGTAAAAGTTATAGGTATCAGAAAGTGAAGGTTTCTTTGAAAATATTCATCAAGTGTCAAAGTTGGTCAAAACATGGGAACCAGTATTGTGAGTTCACCCTTCACTAAAAAGCAAGTGTAAGAGATTGAACTAACCCTAAGAGTACTGCCTTTCTAAAACATATGATGCTATTAAATTGGCAAGGTTATAGGACTGATCTCGATTGTGACTATAGGAATTACACACTTGATTTCTTTCATGGGTATGTACCCTTCCAAGCCTTTTGACAAGTGATGATCATCATATACTACCACTGCCATGCTTACAACAAACTTAAATTCCTTTAGGTGACATGCGTTGTGTAACAATATGGAAATTCTCGCGTACCCACCACTATCATTCTCTAGGACATCATCTATGTTACTCTCCCTCTTTCTCTTCCTACCGGTTGTTTCCTTCTGAAAAACATATTGTAGGTACTCTGACTCATCATTTTTCTTTGTTGACACTATTTTTCACATCTTCTCTACTCATTAAAAACACATTTGAGAAAAATATTGCTGAAGGTTTCCTTGCTTGTCATGGTAATGCACCCGTGGTTCAATTTCAGATCCTATTCCTCCTATTCAATATACACACACAAATCCATCAGTCAATTTTCTTAGGAGAGCATACATGATAAAAATCAAAGAGGAATTTGCAGACAAGAAATAAATTCACTTACTTCTATAGAAGTGCAGACATAGTTGTAGTGGGGTATGGAGGGAGGGAGGGAGATAAGAAGAGAGAGAGGGATGTGGTATGGAGGAAGGGAGAAGGGGAGAGAGGGAGAGAGAGAGGGATGGGGTATGGAGGAAGGGAGAAGGGGAGAGAGGGAGAGAGAGAGGGAGAGAGAGAGGGATTGGGTATGGAGGAAGAGAGAGAGAGAGAGAGAGAGAGAGAGAGAGAGAGAGAGAGAGAGAGAGAGAGAGAGAGACCTTGTATGCGCTTGAGAGGGGGAGACAACACACTTATATGTGTATATATATACTTAATCTATTATATATTATATACATATATATATATATATACACATATATATATGTATATATATATATGTATATATATATATATATATGTATATACATATATATATATATATACACATATATATATGTATATATATATATGTATATACATATATATATAAATATTATATATTATATGTATATACATATATTATATATACATTATCATATTATACACACCCAAAATTTAAACAAACTTAGTGCGTACGTGCTATTCATAGTAAACATATCGTGTACACGCTGTTTATGGTAAAAATAGTGCATACGCACTGTTTATGGTAAAAATAAAGGATACGCGCTTCTTACACCATAAGTACCCCATATGCGCTTTTTATACCATAAGTACCCCATACACGCTTTTGACTGTTTAGGCTTGGAAATAGGCCTGGATGACAAAGCTGCGGTTTGGAAGTTTGATTTTCCTCCATTTCTCTCATTTTTGACGTGTTTTATTTTATCAACTTGGTTTATCGACTTTATCATCGTTAGGTTTACACTTGATCAAGTGGGTATTTCTAAAATTGCCACCATATTTTCACCCATCTTCTGAGCTTTCTAACCTTATAAATTTTTTTTAAAATTTGAACAACAATAACATATTATTATTGAATTTGTTCTACCAGTGTCTCCATAGTTCTCACAGACATAGGTGCACCATTTTTTTAATAACATTTGATATACTTATCCAAATTTTATTTTTTTTATATATTATTGTAGTGCACTTGATTCTTTGCAATTTAAAAAAAATAAATTGTATTTTCGATTTGTTTAGTGCAACTTATGCTTCGCGCACGAAAAGGTACCTAATTTTCAGGATGTGCTCGATTGGATAAATCATAAAAAACAAATACTAAATAAAAAATTACAAAAAAATACACATCTTCTAGTGCTCACTCTTAAATATCTTTCTACTAAAGGATTTGTCAAAATACTAAATCTACCTATGACTTTTTTGATACTTACGTTAGACACTATGTTATGTTTTTAAGAAAAAATCAGGGTCTATTTTTTGTGCGCGAAGGATTTGACCCCCTTAATCTTATCCAATTTTGAAAAATTTTAGTAGTTTGGAAACTAGATTTAGAGTACTACAATATTTGTTCTTTGATTATATTTATTTCTTGACTGGATGACTTTCAAATTTTGCCTCCAAGTTCAGGTTCACCTGATTTCAGAAAAAAAGAGTCCACCTATAGCCCCCCTTTTGACCACCATCTTTGTGCACTTACCCTTCATTCAAATTCTGATTTTTAAAAACATTCTCCAAGGTGTCCCTCCCCTTTAGGTGTGACCCTTTTCAAATTTTCAATTCAATTCCTCTTTTTCTTCAAAACCCTAATAGGGTCCTATTCTCACATTTGAACCTTAATTTTGCCTATCTTGAAATTGTAAAATTCACCAATTTTTGGGGGTTAGCTTTAAAATCATCGTAATATTCATCCTAGAAATTTTTTGAAAAAAGTTGGTCGGACCGTGTGCATTCCTGCCACGGTCCTCGACTTTTTTCTCGAAATTTTGGGAGACTGTTATGATTGCATTTAATAACCTAGAAGATTGGCTACTTTTGTCAATTTTTGATATCTCTAACATCGAAAATACCTCCAAAATTCAACATTTTAAATTTCAAGAATTTTTTTAAAATTAAGAGGTTAAGTCTAATCTGCCATGAATTTAAAAATTCTGATTTTAAAATTAAGTGGTTTCCCCTTGGCCCTAATTTTAAAATTCCAATTTCCTTTGATTTATTATTTTGGAAATTGTGTCATTTTCTTCTTCCAACAAAGTTCAAATTGTTTAATCATTATTTTCTTAAATTTTGCATTACTCAATTTGGTAAGCTTTGTTCAAAATTCAAAATTTCAATTTTCCCTCTAGTGCATGAGTTTTACCACTATTAGTCCTACCTACACTATCCCCATTAAATGAAGCATTAGAATTAAGGCTTCCGAAGGTTTAATTATTGAGGACATGGAGCCTAATTTGGGTGACTTCTTTAATGAGGATAATGCTAATACTTCCCATCCTAATCATGAGCCCATTTATCCCATTGATGAATCCCATGATGAAGAAGAAGCTTTGACTAGAATCTCCATTGATCAAATTTCAAAATTGGACAATCAATTTTATAACTTTCAACAATGGATGTCCCAAGAGTACCCTAATAGTGAAGCTCTTCCATTAATTCAAGGCCTTAAACGCATGATTCAAAGTGATAAGAATGGAATTGATATATTGCATGGCATTACTCATATTGTTGATTCTAATGTCATGCCTATCAAGAGTTGTGCTGAGAACTTAGGCCATTCGCAACCTTCAAATCAAATCAATTCTTTTATTCCTTTGACCACTTCAATGGCTAGTATTCCTACTTTCACTTCAAACATCATGGCTACATCAACTCAAAATGTCATTCCTACAACCATTGGTCATGTGGGCAATCCCTCTTCTTCGTTTAATCCTCCATCTTTACCTAGATGTCTTCCATAAGTATTCCTATTATCCCTCAACCAATCTATGTGACACAAGGGGGCAATTCATTCAAAAATTTTGTTCCTCCTTTAAGTGTCCCGTTTCCTACGCAATCATCACCTTTGCCTACTTATAATAATGTCCCACCACCTTATTCTTAATCCATGCCTTCCTTCAATAACATCACACCACCTTATCAATCAACAATGTCTAACATCAATTCTTCCACCGAAGCAACCATTAACAATCTTTCTCAAATCGTGTCTTCCTTACAACAACAAATTGCTTCTATGAGTCAATCCAAGTTTAGTGTGCCCACCTTTGATGTTGCGAGCCCACTTTCTCTTGATATTGTTAAAGTCATGCCACCTAAGCATGTTGAGGTCCCTCAATTATAACTCTATAATGGAAAAGGTGATCCCCTTACACATGTTAAAACCTTTCAAACCTTGAGTACTAATTTTGCTTATGATCAAAGATTGCTTGCAAAACTGTTTACAAGAACATTAAGAGATAAGGCTTTACAATGGTGATGCTCTTTGCCTTCTTATTCCATCACTTATTTTCAACAATTAGAAAATGCTTTCATCCAACAATTTCAAAATAACATTGGTCCTAAAATCACTTTGACTGATTTAATGCATTGTAAACAAGGCGTTGAAGAAAAAGTGATTGATTTCATTGGTAGATACAAGCATTTGTGTTCTCACATTTATTTTCATGTACCTGATAATGATATTCAACAAATTTTCATTTCTAATTTGCAAAAAGATATCAGGGAAAAACTTCTTTTGTCTGAGTTTACTTCCTTTCCGCAGTTGTGCGCAACACTCCACAACTATCAACTGGCTGTGAGTCAAATGGAGCAATCTACTCCTATGGCTCCGAATGATAAGGGGGAGAGTGTTCAAAAACCGTTTGCAAAGTTCAAACCAACAAAAAACTTCATCAAGTTCAATGATACAATCAACAACAACAATGTGAATGCTACAATAGGTGTGCCTTCTATTTCTAAATTTTTCAAAAGAGAAAGACAATTTACTCCTTTGAATGAATCTTTACATAGTATTATGTCTCAGTTGTTGCAAAGAAATGTTATCAAACTTCCTCCTATAAAATAAGTTGATCCTTCTAAATTTGCATCCCCTTATTTTGATAACAATTCCTTTCGTCAATTTCATCATTAGCTTGGTCATGATACTGAGAAATGTTTTGCATTGAAAAGTAAGATTCAGGATTTGATTGATAACAATACTATATTTGTGGCAAGTGTGAAGGATAAGGGAAATAAACTAGTATCTCCTCCTAATCAAAATCGTAAATTTTTTATTGATCCTTTTCCTTCTCATACCTCTAACATGATTGAGACTGAGTATACTTCTTTCTCGTTTGAGGAATTCACTTCTATGGCTCCAAACTTAGTAAATATGGTAGAAAAACAATATATGCCTAAGGATTCTTGTATTAAATTTGACCCTCGTGAGACCATTAGAGAACCTGATGGTGCTTTATACATAGGTGCAAAAGTTAAGGATATCCCTTGCTATGGGGCTCTTGTTGATCCCTCTTGCGTGGTTAACATCATCACTAAGGAGTATCTTTTCATTTTATGATTGCATAAACCAATATATGATGCCTCTAATATAGTTGTGAAGTTATTTGATGGATTCTCTTGTCCTACCCTTGGCTCTATCACCCTTCCTATTGAAGTTCATACTAAATCCATGGATGTTGACTTTTTTATCATACCCTCTTTTGAGCAATTTCATGTGAAGTTGGACTATCCTTGGATATATTCCATGAAGGCTATTGATTCTCCAATCCATAAGTGTTTTAAATTTCCTCACAATGGAGAAATCATAACTGTGAACCATAACTTATTTTTTCCATCCAAAAGAAGCCCTGACATTCCTATTGATTTCTTTTGGCCTAAGCAATTTCAATCTCTCCCATCAAGGAGCGATGCTCTTTTTCAATCTTATCAAAAATGGAAGAAAGATATGATCTTAACCTTAATTCAACCTAGATCCCCAACAATTGAAATTCCTATCATACCTGAAGATGATGTTCTTCCCCTCATGGATAGAACTAATCTACCTCCTAATGAAGATTTTCAATCTATTCCTGTGGATGTGACCATGTCTTCTCCTAAGAAGAACAACACTATTCTTCATAAGGTTAGACTTGTACCTCCTCCTCATGATGGGCCTGGTCTTCTTCCTACACCTAACATTCCTCCTTTATATGGTGCAGTTCCACCTCCTTCCTCTTATAGAGAGAAGAGGCCTGATCTCCTCTTGTCCAACCTAAAAGACCTCAACCTAAACCTTCAACTATGAAAGAGAAAACATTCCTACTTTTTCAAATGTTCCTCCTCCTTCTCATCCTTCCACTATGACCTGACAAAATGATTGTGCAAGAGAACATCAACAAAGATGTTGTGTTCAAGCTCGTGAAGTTGTTCCTCAAACTATTCCATCTCCCAAGACTCGAACAGTTGACATGATTCCCTTTTCTCCTAAGCAAGATGTTCAACCTACATCTCCAAATCATAAGTTGCACAAAACATGTGATGGTTTTACTCCTATTCGTGTTTGTGCTCCTCTTTCTATAAATCTTGATGAAGAAATGAAAGAAAATGCTATTCATGATGGCAATACAACTCCTAATGCTTCTGATAGTGATTATGAATATATTGATGTGGACAAGCATTTATCAGTTGAATTTTTACAAACCCTAATCCTAGCTTCTAGAATCGAACAAAGTGACTTACCACATGAGCATAGTCTTTGTTTGGATCTTGTGATAGCTCCATCTTCCATGCTCGATGTCACTCCTCTGGCATGTTGCTTGCCTTCCCGAAATAGTGATCAACAAGATCAAGAGGTGAATGTCATGCTAGATTAGCAATATTAGCACTGTAGATCTTCTCTCTCTTCTTTCTTGCTCTTTTGTGACCATTCTTCTATGTGTACCCCTATTCTTCTAATTTTCCCTCAATGTCTACTTGGGGATGATGCAAAGCATTGAGATCTTTTCTTGATCTCTTTCATGTTAACTCGAAATACATCCTCTCTTCCCTTTCTTATAAGGTAGTGTCCTTTCTTTGCGGAATGACAATTATTATATGCACATATACATATATGATATACATGAGTTATCATACAACATACTAACCCTGAGGAAAGCGAAACTACCTCGTGCTTTGTGTTTTGTGTTCATTATCCTTGGCTTTATTGCTCACTTGGGGACTAAATCCTTGCAATAATGTGCTCCCTCTCTTCTCTATCTCTTGGGTGTATCCTACCTTAAAGAAATCGCTCTCGATAAGGCATGCGTGATCGCTTTAACGTGGGGGCATACACTCCACTCATATTTTCCTCTTCGATACTTCGAATTATTTAGTGAACTTGGCTTTGCTTCATAATTTTAGTATCTTTTTCATGACTCATAGTGAGGGGAACCTTGCTACTTGCAGTTATAGTTTTTCCCTTCTTGATCTTCCCTTTTACTTTTTCAATCAAAGTTGTAAGATCCTAAGTCCACTGGGGGCTTGGTGCATCTTGCCTCCTTGACATGGTAGAAGTCTTTCAATCTTGTTTCCTTATACTTTACCGACAGTATTGGTGTACACTTATATTCCCGCTAAAGTGGGGGCTAAATGTAGTGTCATGAAATTGGAACCCTTGCAATTTTCAACCACATTAGGGTCCTCACACATGCGATTCAAATCCTTAAGCTTGATCGAAGACCGGAGACTTTCTCGGCACCTGAGAACTGCACCTTTCTTTCCATCCACACTACCTAACTGCATCATGTCCTAGAAAAAAAGGGCAGGATAGGGGCGTGGTGCCCTTGTCCCCCCTAGGATAGGGGCATGGCACTCCCATCCCTTCCCCATTTTGGGGCAGGACCCTTTTCAATTATGCTTTGGTGGTTGTGCATTGAGTGGCAAAAATCCCCCAATGTCGGCGTACGACGGAAAATCAGTCAATTAGCCCTGATTGACAAGTATATAAGTTGCACTTTCTCTCTCATTTTCATAAGTTTGACAAGTGGGATAAGAAATAAGACAAATACATGAGATCACGCATTCAAGCATTCAAGAGAATTCAAGCATTCTTTTCTAGCATTGAGCATTCTCAAGTCTCCTTTCAAGGCTAGGTGTTGCATTCAAGTCAAGGATTCAACCATTGAAGAGGAGATTCATTCCAACATTCAACTTCATACAAATAATTCTATCAACATTTCTATTAGAACCTCCCTTGAAGTGATTTACATTTAAGTCTTTCATTTACATTTACTTGCAAGTACTTTCTTTCATCATTTGGTTAATTCCAAAACTGGGGTTTGACCTGAAGGCAAACCCCCAATCCCAACCCCTTTTCCTCTCTTTTTTGTGTGTAGTTTGTAGGTGCGCGACTGTACTTTTGGATTTGAACTCCATTTGTAGAGGTGGAAACACCCTTTTCGTTTCGTGGATTTTTCGGAGGATTGTGTACACTCCCGCCATGGTCCAGGCAACTTTTTCTCAAATTCGCAGGGTGGCTTCGTCTCGACATATTATTGCTAGATCTAGGTGCACAACTTCATCCTACGCTTCTATATTGAGTTATAATCATATCTTTGTTTCTTTTTCACTTGGTTATAAGTACACAATTCAATTCAAATCTCATTCCAGAAGAGGGGATTAACTTACCCTTCTTATATCACTTAGAATTCAATCTCCTTTTCTAGAGGTTGAATCTAGTGTATTTCCCCCCCTCTTCTAATGTAATGCATGGAAAGTGTTTGAAGGGAAATCCAAAATGAAACTTTCATCTCTCCTCGGAGGGAAGAAAAGATTTCCTCTAGATCTCCATCATTCACCTTTTTCAACATTACACTCCTTAACATTTATTTTAATATTTGCATTATTTCATTCAAGGTTAATTCCAAAAGATGTCTGACTTAGGAAAACCCCTATCCACAACATCTCTCCCTTTCTTTTTGTGTGCTGGAAATAGGTGCATAAGTTGTACTTAGGAATTCCAACTGAGTCAATAGTGATGAGTAGGTTAGCTTTTGATAGAGAAAAATTTGGAGGTCCAGGGCGATCTGTGCTACCTGGTCCAAAAAAAGTTGGCTAAACTTTTGGGAAGAGGTTCTAAACATCTTATTTCACCTAGATCTTAGTTGGTGGCTTCATGGGACATCTGTAGATTTTTTTTTTGATTATAGAATTTAATTATTTGTTGTTTTGTCCTAATTTAACAATTACAAATTCCAATCTCAATTTAGAAAGGAGGCAAACAAACCAGTGAATCTAATAATAATTTTAGACCTTTCCTTATTTGGATTGTGACTACATCTATAGGATTCACCCTTCTTTCAACGTATGGTTAATTTAGCTATTTAGTGGTTTTATTATAGTAATTTGGTGAAAAACTACTTCCAAATTACACCATTACATTTTGGTGAACCCAACTTCTTTCATTCTTAGTTCTAATTTGTTGTCTTGGATCTGATTTGTATGCACTTTAACATTCAATTTTTCACTCATAGTTTTTATTTTCAAATGAATTAAATAAATTTAGAGGTTAAATTCACAAAAACCTTAATTTATTTTTTCTAAAATTGACATGTGGGTTGCATTACTGTTCAATTGTGTTTGAGATCTTATTTTTTATAATTTTATTACATATATTGAGTGAACATTACATGACATATGAGTTTCTTTTTTGATCATAACCACATATGGAGTTCTTATTTTAGTTTTTTCTATTTTAATTTCAAGTTACATTAAAGATATTCATGATGTTCCCTTTCATGTATATGATGATAACTTAGTTCTCCTTTTCATTCATAGCTATGATTTAGCCTCTCCCAAAATTGGTCCCACCAATGAGGGCACATTGGTGTAAGAAGAGAATATGAACACTTCTTTCAAATATCCCCCTCCTAAACATGTAGCTTTGGATAATGGTTTTCATCCTTCTCCTAAATTGTACCTACCCCATAAGGATTATTTGGTGTAAGAGGATGCTCTTGAGCTACAAGCATTTAAGATATATGAAAATTCCTTTTATGAACCTTTCTTTCATTCCTCTCCCAAATTTTATCTACCTAAAGAGGACATATTGATGCAAGACTTGATAATTTTAACACTCCTCTCAATGATATCCCTATTTGGGTTGAACTTTGGAGAATGATTTTAATTATTTTCTTAATATGTCCCTCCCCAATGATTGTGTCTTGGTGAAAGATGATGATATAATAGTAAAAGAGGGTGATATGATTGACAATTACCTTAATAAAACCTCACCTTCTATTCATTTCAGTAACCTTCCCCTTAGAGATGAAGCATCAATGAGATATGGTTGTCCCTTTCCTAAGAATTGTCATGAAGATACTTTAGAGCAAGAGGATAATACCATTTCCTGCCATCATATTGTTTCCAATTCTCTCTCTCTCCTAAAGACGAATAATCTAACCAAGATAAAATAAACATTATTCATTTTTCTAAGAATCCTAAGGTTTTTGTCCACCTTCATCAAGATTTCTCTCAACCTCACCAAAAATAAAAAAAATGATTATCATGTGGTGCCTTACACACAATAATGAAGTGTTTACTTTAGACACTGACAAGAACATACAAATTGAAGCATAATATACTTTGTTAGTTCCTACAACCATCCCTCCAATTTTGATAAATACACCATCTCCTACTAAAGATGTTCCTAGAGAAGAACTCTTGGAGGATAATTGGGGGTCATTGAATTTCACACCTTCTTTTTGTAGAAAATCTAAGATGCTTGATTTGATACTCAAAATTCTTATCATAACATATATGTCTAGATATTTATTGGGCCTATTTAAACATTAATCCAACACTAAGAGAAAACCCTCTACCAATCCTACACATGGATGTAATGGACTACTTTAGCATGTGTTAAAAAAAGTCTTGAAAGTCACGAGAAATCACACTTTTCTAATGAAAAACTAGGTTTCCAACTTCTTCCTTTGACAAAATCCCTTCCTCCATTTTCTAGTGAGTCCATGTCTTCTCATTCCAATATGGAATTACAACAAGATAATGTGTTGTCTGACCTCCTTCACATCAATTTAATTTCTCTTCTTTGGCATAAACAAAGAAGGAAAAGTAGACAACATCTTGAAAATTCTACTTTTGTTAAGTATAATCAAATCCATGACCATTCTACCAATGAATGTAAATATTTTCAAACTAAAATACAATAATATATTGATTTAGGTATCATAAAAGTAGCATGTGACAATGAATGGCATATTTCTCATGATCATTTCAAATAAGATTCAAGTTACTATTATGTTGCTCCTCACCATGTGACATTGTTAGCTTACCTATTGGGGGTTCATTGGCATTCATGGTAGTCCAATTTTAGAATAATCATACTTAGTGAGAAACATAATAATTTATTTATTCTTGTCTTTGTGCCTAGGGGCAAGAATAATTTTCTCTCTCTTTCCTCTTTCTAAGGATTCACTTTTTCATTTATGAGTTGCATTTTTCATAAAATGATGTCCTTTCTTGCATAGAATTATCCAACATGTGAATAGATGTGTGTTCCTTGGTTAGGACATATTGTTTATTTGAAATCATACATTTCTTATGAATAATCTCTCCTTAAGGGGTGCATGATTCTTCTGTTGGGATCCAAGAACACTGAGAGGGGGGGTGAATCAATGTTCTGCCAATATGAACAATTTTTATCCTTTTATACCATGCATATATAAACCAGTAAACAAATAAGCATATAATAAGAAGAAAATAAACCATCCACATAAATGAACACCATAACACACAAAATTTATACGTGGAAAACCTCAATGAGGAAAAACCACGGTGAGATTTGTGACCCACAATATCAGCTCACTGCCCATATGAAAATTTATTACATATAATAGGGGCCTGCACATGAAAGAAGGCACACTGCCTAGAGCACACTTCTCATCACTAAAGAGCCTCACTGACTACAAGCTTTTTGCTAAAGTAAATTATTGAAAATGAACTCAAGAATGCATCTGCTATGCCAAATAGAGTTCTAGTTCTATCTTTGCTCTGTATTGGTTCATAAACTCTAAACTGCTACTGGTATCTCTTCTCCTCCAAGAATGATTTCCAAGCTATCTATAGATCATTGCATGATATAACATTCACATACAAAATGATCTTCATACATATATTTCACATTATACATTTATGCTATATTCTCCTATATCCACACATATCATCTATCACATCATTACAAAAATAACCTACCAGACTGACCTATATACCTATTACAAATGATATGCCTTATGTCGGCTTACAATACATTCAAAAACAATATTCAATGTCGGCCTTGAAAATATTTACAAAATGATTTATTAAGTAAATCCTCCTTGATGTCAGCATCCAAAGAAGCATTGATGCCAGTGTCGGTGTCGGTGTAGCCCCAAATGCTCCAAAGTCAGTATCTGCCGGTATATGCCTCCTAGTGCCTGTTTATGAATTCCATCAGATCTTGTTACCATCAATGATAACAAAATGAATCCAATGAGTGTCAATTTCCAACAATCTCCCCCTTTGGCATTGATGGCAACACTCATGTGAAAAATGGATTCCCTGCCGACATGCTCCCCCTGAGCAATACACTCTGTTTGATATCCTCCCATGTGTTTCTCTAATATTTTTCACATATATGCATACTCTCCCTTTGACATTAATGCCAAATACGGGTGAAAGAATAGAAATAATAAAAGAATACTAGTAGTTTCACTGGAGCTTAGTCATCTTCAAGATATCTGGGTATGCCTTTTGTAATAACTGAAGATATGTATCCCAACCGGATTTGAAAGTATCAGAAATAGATGCTAGTCCACTTAGTAAGTGGGCAAGTTTTTCCTTCTCTTGGATATCTACCAGTGTGGGTTTAGCTATCATATCCATGCACTCTTTCTTATGAACACCCAATGAATCTAGTCTAGGACTTACGAATCCTCTTAGATTTCTCTCTCTTCGCATGATTTTATCTCTCTCCTTCTCAAAAGAAAAAAATTGGTTCTCCAAGGACAAAATTTGTCCATCAACATATATGGTCAGTGTAGTCATTCCATCAAAAGAATTAGCAATTTTAGCCATCTTATCATATAAATCCTTCGATCTGCTATCTACATTAGTTGTAAGACTTTCTATGTTACAACACACTCTATAGATATTTGTACATTATTTTAAACAAAACTCAATAGGAATAAGTTTGTCCTCAATATTCTTCTTCTCTGTTTCAATAATCTGATCAAAAGTTATTCTTTTTGTTGCCTTAAATTTATCCAAAGCCCGTCGGTCTGCAATCTACCTTAGAGATTGAAAATTGTTAGAGATATGCTCTGTTAGAGTCTTGAGCTTGCCGGAAGGGCTTGATTTATCTTCAATTTGACAGTCAGGTATTAGTCTGTGCAACACTGAGACCGATTGATTAATTATTCCTTTATCTGTAGTACCTTCCTTCAGTAATTTTTGAGTAGCCATCATCATTAATTCAGTTGGACTCAACTCAGAGACTGATTTCTTCTCAACCTGAGAAGTGTCAATTGCCAAAACCTTTACCGGAGAATTAGTACCTGTTAGTATGGACTCAATTGCTTTTACCTTGTCCATCTCAACCTCTTTTTCATTGGTGGCTTCGCCACTTGGTGCAGTGTCGGTTACTGCCGGTGGAGTATTATCCACAGTATTTCTAGTGTCCTGTACATTGCCTTTCTCAAAAATGGTCTGTGCTGGTACAAATTGTACACTCTCCTTACCTACCGGTTGTGTCTGAATATCTATAGTTATTGCCGATTGTGTCTGAATTGGAGTTGAACTGCCCAAAATACCTTTCCCTTTTGATTTGTTAGGAATGGTGGAAGTTGTTTCCCTTGAAAATTCTTCTTGAGATGTGAGAAAGTCTGGGTTTTTTCTGAAATAATTTGGTCCATCCCTTACTTGTCTCATTTATCACCTCATTCACTCTCCCCATCATAAGGCTTATTCACTACTAAAAACTATCCTATTTGCAGTGTCTATACATCTTTTAATTTCTTCATCATTTATAGCACCACACAATTCCAAAAGTGCTACTTCTTTGATCTCCCTATCTCTATTGACAACGTCAAGTCTCCTAGCCTCAAGTTTATTAGCCTCAAGTTTATTATACAAGGATAAATGTATCTCCTTCAAAATTTCAACTAAGGATTTCTTATAAATGTCTATATACAACAAAATATCCTCTTCTAATTCATTTTGCTCATTCTCTTCTAAATCTTCATAATACTTTGATATATTTTTCAATATTCCATCTTTTGTAATTTCATCAATAATCTCAACACAGGTCATTGTGGTCTTACCGGTTTCAGTATCATCGCCCTTCTTCTTTTTGCTTATGGTTGCCGGTGTGACTGGTTTCCTCTTTTGCGTAGGCTTCCTTGCTAGTGGTGGAGGTGCAGTAGGTGTAGTTGCCTTTCAAACAAGTCTCCTTCGAGGCTCTGCCTTCTTCTACTCTACCGATGGTTTTACCACATTCTTCCTTTGTACCCTTCTAAAAGCATGAGGTTCATTATCCTTAGAATCAGAATCAAAAGTGATAGGGGAAATGTGAACTTGTGGCTTCTTCACTTTTGCAATACCAACCTCTGCCGTTTTGATTTTGAACCCAGTTGAGTGTCTATGTTATAAATCACATCCTGTACATATGCATACATCTTTTCTATTTTATTCTCTCTTATCTTCCTATTAAAACTGACTTCCACTTCAAGAGCCTTCTCTCCTGCTGTACCAAAGTGCTATGTTTTATCATCTAATGGGACATCTAACAACATCTTTGCAAAGAGTTCAAAAAAGCTATCATCCACCTCATTTCCAAGCTCAGTAATCCAGATTTTCCTAGGTTCAACTGCTTCCATAAGAGTTTCATCAGTTTTTACCATGAAACATATATCAGTGGAATACCTCTCCATAATGTTCTTTGATATTCTCTCCCTTTGCCTCATGTTTTCTTGAAATGTATTAAAATACCCCCAAAGTTTCTCATCTCTGCCGGTACCAAGACTGGTGATTGCTTTCTTGAGCTTCATACCTACCGATATGTCATGAGCCCAACGCTTCTTCCCTAGACTGGGTAGCTCATCCAGGAAGTAAAGCATTAAACAAACAATCAAGTTTCTATATCTGAAAGTGCTTATCTTGATTCCTTTGATCTTACCAAGGTTTAACATCAACTCACTCCTCATCCATTCACATAAATCATACTTCACATTGTTCCTTAGCATCTGATATGCAGCATGAATGCATGAACTAGCAACATAATTCAATCGGTTGGATTGAGCTACCTTGTAACCTATGATCATGCTTGTAAACTTTATATCTGTGTCAGTGATTGTGTTTATCCTCATTGATTTGTTATCAGGTGTTGCACTAGTGAGTTTCTCGACCTCTGTGTTGGAAATTTTCTTTTCCAGGTTCTTGTCCGACCTTGGGTAAGCCCACGATAGCTTGAATAGCCTCCTTCATGATCATGTAAGGCCTATCTAGCCAAATAAATTCCTTGTGAACCCTGCTCAGAACATATCTAATAACCTTATCTTTGAATTCTAGTATGTACAGAATACCGATTAACCCTATATCCTCAATTGCTTTGTATTCTAGTTTGATGGTTCCAGAGTCTCCCAATATCACATATTGATACATGCTTTTGATGTCCTTTGTGCCCAAGTCCTTCAGGGTGTAGTGAATGTATGCCCTCACATCTTCAACATACATTACACCATCAAGAACCCTAGAAAATGCTCCCGCCGAGTCTTCCTTTTTAGCAATTTCGAGAACCTCCTTAAATATTGACCTTAACCTATCCTTGACTTCAACAATGGTGGGATTTGCAATAAAAGTAGGAGCTAAAGATCCATATGCCATTTTAAAAAATACCTGAAAGTGAATATTGGTGGAAGATTGAGTGCTTTAGACAACTGCTCAAAATCCTTTCACAATTCTTTTGCTCGCTCTTAACTCACCTTTACTTCACTCTAAATGCTTGAATTCTTGGTGAGTGAAAATGAATTCACTTACCCCCTTTTATCAGTGAATAAAACCCTAATTTTCTATAATAAATTCTTCACCAACCCTACGGATGCCGGTTTCACAGTCATGTGCCAGGTGAACCTTTATCGATGATGAACACAACTCTCCAGATCTCCTTAAGTCTCTTCCGAGGTAATATGCAAAATTTAGCAATGACTTTGCCAACCCCTAAGGCTTATGCCTTATTTACCGGTGGAATTTCTTGCCAGTGGAGGAATACCCTATTCTATCGGTGGAGTTACCTGTGTAGATCCATCTCCATTTGGTTCTTCAGATTTTCTAACCCATCTCTTGGTGTGATCTTGTTGTGTTTCATCTACCTTCTGCTTTCCTTTCTCATTATCTTTATCATTATTAACTGGTTGAGTCTTGCTTCTACAATACTTAGCAATATGACCTATTTTTTTGCATGCATAACATGTAACATTGTTCTTCTGAATTGCTTTGACATATCTGGTATCATTTCTTGACCTACAATGATTAGTAAAATGTCCAAACTTTCCACATGCATGACATTTAACATTCATTCTGCAATCCTCTGATCTATGACCATATTTATTACAATTTGTGCATTGACCGAGAACCGAATTGTAGTTTTGATTTGCTTTATTTCTACATTGTTTAGCCATATGCCCAAATTTGTTTCAAACAAAACATCTACCATTGAATTTATAAGCATTAGATTTCCTTACCAGTTTCCTCTGTTTCGATGAGTTCTGCATACCGGTTGTCTGATCTTCATTTGCAGTACCAGAGCTTTCACCTTGTACAAATCCAAGTCCTCTAGAATCATCAACCTATCTTTATCTTTTCAATAAGTCATCCAATTGTGTAGGACTGATCCTAAACTTTTCTTTATACTCACTTCCAATAGTCAGATCATCTCTCAAAGTATTTATTTGTCTTCCAGGTTCTTGTTCATTGTTCTGGGAGTATACCAAATCAGTTCTCAACAAATTATTCTGATGAGTCAATCTACCACATTCATCAAATTTGTTCTTCAGAGATATAACAAGATTATCTTCCTTCTTCTTTCTATCCTCAATATCTTTTGATAACCTCATAGTTAGATCTTACATTTCATTCTTCATGAGCATATTTGCTTGACTAAGTTTCTGACATTATTCCTTAAGAGCATTCTTCTCCTCATCAACCGGTTTCTACAAAATTTCTTTTCTCTTGGCTTGAGAAAATGATAACCTTTCTTGCAGGAATGAATTCATTTGCAGAATTCAATTCTTCTTGCAATTTCAAGTTCTTCATCCTTTCAACATCATAATCCTCAAGAGCCATCTCAAGCTGCTTCTCCATAGCCATGTTCAAAGATTCTAGTTTCAGGATCTTCCTCAAGTTGTTAAACTTCTTCCGAGGTACCAAGCTCTGATACCAATTGTTGGGATCCAAGAACACTGAGAGTGGGGGGTGAATCAGTGTTCTGCCAATATGAACAATTTTTATCCTTTTATACCATGCATATATAAACCGGTAAACAAATAAGAATATAAAAAGAAACAAATAAACTATCCACATAAATGAACACCATAACACACATAATTTATATGTGGAAAACCTCAATGAGGAAAAACCATGGGGGGATTTGTGACCCACAATATCAGTTCACTGGCCATATGAAAAGATATTACATATAATAGGGGCCTGCACATGCAGGAAGGCACACTTCCTAGAGCATACTGCTCATCACTAAAGAGCCTCACTGACTAAAAGCTTTTTGCTAAAGTAAATTATTGAAAATAAACTCAAGAATGCATCTGCTATGCTAAATAGACTTTTGGTTCTATCTCTGCTTTGTACCGGTTCATAAACTCTGAGCTACTACCGGTATCTCTTATCCTCCAAGAATGATTTCCAAGCTATCTATAGATAATTGCATGATATAAAATTCGCATACAAAATGATCTTCATACATATATTTTGTATTATACAGTTCTGCTATATTCTCGTATATCCACACATATCATCTATCACATCATTACAGAAATAACCTAGCAGACTGACCTATATACCTATTACAAATGATATGCCTTATGTTGGCTTACAATACATTCACAAAAGATATTCAATGTCGACCTTGACAATATTTACAAAATGATTTATTAAGTAAATCCTCCTTGATGTTGACTTCTAAAGAAGTATTGATGTCGGTGTCGGTGTAGCCCTGAATGCTCCAAAGCCGGTATCTTCCGGTATATGCCTCCTAATGCTGGTTTATGACTTCCATCAGATCTTGTTTCCATCTATGACAACAAAATGAATCCAATGAGTGTCAATTTCAAACATCTTCACCATGGTTATCCTTGTCCCCTTGCTTGGGGGGCAAGAATTAAGCATCCTTCTTTCCTATTTCTCCTTTTGAATATTACCACTTCTTTTGTGTTGCATTTTTCATAACATGATGTCTTTTCTTGGATAGAATTATCTTTCATGCGAGTACATGTGTTTTCCTTGGGTAGGACCTATTCGTTTCTAGAAATGGTATGTCTCTTATATAAATTAATCTTTCCTTGGAGGTTGTGTAATCCTTATCATTATCCCTACACTTGAGGGAATGAATATTTCCTTTCCTTCCTAAGGACCCACTTTTCCTTTGTTGAGTGGTGTTGTCTTATGATACGATACCATTCCTTGTGTGAATTTGTTTGTTTTCTTAAGGATTCTCTCTTATGAAAGAGGTGTATATCCTTACTACAACCTCTTCTACACTTGGAAATGCATGTTTATTATAACAAACCCCTCACTTTGGGTCAAAAGTGTGTCATCCTTCATCAAGAACCCCTTTCACTTAGAAATAGAGGGAAGGTATGCATTCTTGTTCTCCTTTCTCTCTTTTAATTGATGATGTTATTTTCGTTCAAAAATATCTTCTTGGAGGTTGATGTCATTGAGCAAATATCTCTTCTCCTCCAAAGGTTTCTCTTTACACTTGTTGCAAGATATCTCTTTTTCAATTATCTTTTTCTTTCTTGTAAGAGTAATTCCTCTTTAGCTTGGATCTACAAATATTGTTTCCTAAAAGGATATCTCCTTGGTGTTGAAGGTGTGTATCCTTGTTTCTAAGCTTCCTTAAGATGTCAACATAGGACTATGTTGACATCTTTTTTTTGGGGGGGGGGGCATTGCATATCACCCTCTTTGTACCATATTTTTGGATGTCTTATATGGGGTGGTTAGACTCGAAACCAGACAAAACAAAGCCTTATACAAGATACTTCATGCTCGAAACTAGACACAATATTTTTTATATGTATTATACAGGGTATACATTATTGAAACCTGACAAAACAAAGTCTTATATGAGATGTTCCTAGAAATAGACACATTTGCATTTTTATTTCATGTTGTATATAGGTTGTTGAAATATCAAAACAAAGTTTTATACGAGATGCTCAATTCCTAAAATAAAACAACAACATATGTAATAGGATGAGTGGAACTAGAAAAACATAATTAGACTACTCCAGCTCTCCTCTCCAACATAGATCACCTAGAATAACACAACTTGCTAGCTCGTGGCATCCATGTTCTCTCTTCTCCACAATCTCATAGATTTTCTTTTTGCGGATCATGGTTCATCATTTAATGCATGATATTGCTCTTTTTATGTGATTGCTTGTGTTCTTGTGATAGCATTCCAAGAATGATATTAGTGGTTGAGATATTTTGATTATCAAGGTCTCTTCAACTAGTTGACTCAGAGCCTTTTTGTGTTGTGTGTCTTTTTTCTTTTCTTCTAAATTTTTTTCTTTGTCTTTTTGTGTGTGTTCTTGCATAAAATTGTGTAAGTTAAGATCTTACGTTTGAGGACTAAATGTAGCATCATAATTTGTAACTGGTCTAATTTACACCTCATGTTTGTGCTTCTACTTTAGTGTGTGTCCTATCTCCATCCCCTCTCTAGGTTTGGTTTTACCTATTCTCCAACTTTGATTTCATGAACACCCTTTGGTGGGTCCTATCATGAGATCCCCTCATCCCTTTCTCTTTATTTTGGTCCTATTTGTAGAAGGACCAAGGAGTAGGGTTCCTTGGTCTAGACCATTTCCAACCATTTTACCTCAAAATTAATGCCTTTTTTTTTACATAGAGAACTAAGCCTATACCTTAGGCCATGCAATCTCCTTTCCCATTTGTTTTCTCTATTTTTGTTGGATAGGGGCACCCAGGGCATCATGGTCCAGGATAGGGGTGCCTAGGGCATCCTAGTCCTCCATAACATGACCTATTTAAAAAATGTCAATACACTTTTGCTTCTTAGTGATTTTGGATCTCGGTATCTCAATTTAACCACTATATGTCAGACTAATTGATAAATTACCTTGAGAATCCTATATAAGAGTGTCATTTGATTCATTTTCATAATCCATTATGATCCACTATAATAATCCAATCATATCCACACTTCATTAAACATCATTAAGAATTCAAGGGAACATTTCATCCCATCATATCCTTCCAACATTTTTAAAATCATGGAGCAACAAATTACATTAATCTTCATGCAAGTATGTGTTTGTGTTTGAGTCATTCATTTTTTTATCATGATATTGCATCAACACTTGTTTATACATTCAAAAAGAATTGCACCATCAACCTTCATCAATTGTAGTAGATTTGAGGAATATCATTCAACATTTACTTCAACATTTTCATTTACAATTTCAATTTAATTCAAGGGTTAATTCCAAATTTGTGGTTTGGCCCAGGGGTAAAAGCACAAAACTGTGTCATGTTTCAGGCCAACTTATTAGCACAAGTGAATTTAAGTAATTCTAACTAGAAATTAATTTTAGTCAAACATATGGTCTTTAGAGATTAATTATAGCTATCTTATATGTGGGCCACAACTTTTCCAATTGGAATTGTCTACTAAATGCATATTTTAAACCACTTTGGGTCTAATTACCAATTTTTATTTTTATTTTTGAAAAACTCAATGTTTCAACAACTCCTACTCTTATAAATAATATTTTTTTTGAAATGTAAAAATACCCTTTTATAGATCTATAAGTGAATGTACCAAAATATATATCTATTAATATTTTAATTTTTTTTAATATTTTATATTTTATTTTTATTGAAAGTAGGTCATCAACACTAAAATATAAGGTTGATTATCTTGTACAAGAAAAATACTAAATTTTATTTAAAATTTTTGGAAAAAGTAAAAGCACTAGAGAAAAGAGTCTATGCCAAGACGATATAATTCTTTTCGAATTTGGATAAATAATTAAGAAAAAAGGTGATTCCAAATGGAAATAGTTATATTTTAGTAAACACAACTTTCAAATTTATTGAAAAATACATATACATAAAGAATAGTTAAAAATATATTTTTGCACTAAAGTTTCAAGTTATCAATGTACAAAAAAAAATTGAAGAAAAAAAGGTAAAATTTACTATATAAAGTGTGATGCCTCATAAAAAAGTATATTAAAATATTTTTTTAAAAATTACAAACATAAAATGCACAAAAAAATATACATTTTATTAGTTTATATCATTTCAAAATTCAAGACATATATTTCACTTTCTATTAATTCAATTTAAAAGGTTGAATCAACATTGGCCATTTCCTTTATAAAAGTGTGACACAACTTTGTGCTTATACCCCTAGGAAAAACCCTATCAACAACACATATTTCCTTATTTTTGTGTGGAGGTGACATATTTAGAATCTATGGAGAAATATTTTGACAGAGGAGATGATAATGATCAAATTTAACTATTGCAAGAGCGAAAAGAGGAGTCACCTTGAGCATCTTGGTCTAGTGAATTTATGATGAGCTTTTGGGAATATATTCTAAGTGACATTTTGATTCTAAAAGTTACTTGTTTGTTTGCATATGATTGTTGGAGGTCCAGGTTTCCCCAAGCATGCTAGTACTGTACTTCTAGGTTTACTTTTTAGGCATATGTTCCTCTTTGTCCCTTCTATTTATATCTAACTTTGTGTCTCGATACTGCATCTTTAGCTTGTTGTTCATGTTGTTTGAAGATAATTTTTCATCATTTTACCTAGATCTAACATTTAATTTCAAATCCCTTAGGCATTCTTGACTCAAACAAAAGAGAGTGTAAAGTCTAATCAACATTCCATTCCATTAGGGGTTGAATCTATTAATTTTACTCCTCTCTTTCATTTTTAGTGGAAATAAGTGGATTCATAGTTCTGGATCCCTATTTGACCACTAAACATATGAATTTTATTTTCATTATTTTGATAATATGTTTCATAATAGAATTCATAATAACTTAACATTAGATGTGTATGAAATAAGATGATAAAATTTAAATTGGATTATTTTGAGAATTTTTATAAGTGTTGGTAAGTTAATTGGTACTTGACTATTTTGAATAAATACTAGGGTGAAAATACCTCCTTAAGATAGATAAGATTTCATCTTATCAAAATATAAAAAATAAAAAATAAATGAAAGATTATATACTATTCATGAACATATTGTTCTCATTGATGTCAAGAAAGATGTCGAAGGATGTTTGGAAACAAAGAAGCACGAGGATGTTGGAAATGGATGAGAAAAGTGTTCTATAAATTTTTGAATAGATTTTGTTGGACAAATATGATTGTTATCAATGAATTATCAGTTGCAGAATATTAATATCATCATTATTGGCCCACATCATTATAGAAGCAACATTGTGAGTATATAATAGAACCATTTGTTCCTAAACATATCCAATGGTTGTTGATGTCTTGAAGTGTCTATGTTAAGCTTCTAAAGTTTAGTGCTCAAAAGCGGTAAGTGTACCTAGTTAAACTAGCATTATTTTTTGTACCACATTCTACCACTATTGCTTATTTTGGCTTGTGGTTCAGAAGTCAAGTAAGGATACACATGAAGTTGTTGGAAACTGACACTCATTTGGTGGATACTGATGCATGAATAATGGTCTAGGGTTGTCATTGATGGCAACTCTCCTTGAAGATCCTATCGAGTAATCACGAATTTAGATATCTGGAAGTAATTGTGATCTGGTGACAGTCTACCGATAATTCAGGTTGAGCAGAGTAGTTTTGTTCTGGAAGCTTTCTGGTGATTGCAGTTGTGAGATTTGTGCATGGGATGATAGGGCTAACATATATAAATGATTTTATCATATTTTGGGTGATCTGCATATGTTTTTGGTGATCTGGTTGGAGCCAACTCATGATTACATGTTACACTATAGGCCGACTTGATAATTGTCTATTTTGTGATTGCGGATATATAAGACTGGTGTAGAAGATATTTTTGGTGTATGGTGTGAAGTGATATGAGTGATTTGTGATTGATAAATCCTTTTGGCACAGTTTCACGTGCACATTCTTGATCCAATAGCTATCTGAGATAGAAAAAAGAGCAGAGTAGTAGAGGTGGTACAATAAGACTTTATGCACTTAACCGAAACTCATCCAGGCATTGTTTGATGCTATTTTGGACTTCAATAATTTTAATTCATCATTGTAAAATATTTATAAGGTAGTGAGCCTTCTAGGGTTGTAGCCCTTATTGTTTCTTGAGTTGTAAGCTCTAGGCAGTGTGCTTGAATGCTAGTGCATTCCCCTTTTGTAATATTATTTTTCTACTGGCCATAGTGGAATAATATTGTGGGTTCAAATCCAACCGTGGTTTTTCCCATTTGGGTTTCCACATAAAAAATATTGGTGTTATGATCTTGTGGTTGATTATCTTGTGTTTTTGTACTTTACTTTCTTGCATATGGTTTTGGTGGTGTCAGAATAAGTTAGAAAATTTATTTGCCGGTAGATAATTGATTCACCCCCCCCTCTCAGTGATCCTTGACTCCAACAATGCATTCTCCATTATAATATTTACACATACTACTGTAGAGTGTCATCTTATTATGGGTAGGTTCCCACTGTGGTTTTTCCCTTAACCGGGTTTTCCACATCAAAATCTTGGCGTTGTGTGTTGTGTTATCAATTTGCTTATCTTTGTTATTGTTGTAGTTTATCTGATCTATATTTGTGATAAGTTTGTTGATCCGGTGAAAACTAATTCACCCCCCACCTCTTAGTTTTCCTTCATTGTTGTTGCGAACAATTTCTAGTTTTGCATAAGGTGGTATCAGACTTGCAGCTAGATTCCAATGCTAACCCCTCTAGTAAATTATTATAGTTAATTATTAGTGTAAATAAATTTTTTGAATCACTGGAGAAGTCTACCACCAAGTGGGTATTAGATAGATTTAAGGAGGTTCATATGTAGACATTCAAGAAGATGATAGAGGATGACAAAGTAAGATTAAACATGGGTATGCAAATAATATTGGAAGCACTAACTGAAGGTAGTAAGATATATAAGTCTTGTCTTATTTTGCCCAAATTTATAGTTGATATAAACAAGCAGATTGGTATTTGTCAGGGTAAGCTAGCTGGAATTTCATAGTCATTTGACTCAAATGTATCCCTAACCAACAACACAGAAGGACAAGTAATGGTTCTAAATGATAAAATCTCGAGCCTTAATGCAGATAAAGACAAAATTTTGAGGAGCACTGGTGAACTTTGGAATCTGATTGCCCCCCGGATGGACACCATGTTAAGTAATAAAGTAGATTGTATGAAGGCTATGGTACAACTTGTTTCAACTGAATTGAAGGATGTGGAGATTCATTCCTATGTTTTTAGTGCATTCATCATAGTTTTGGACAAATTGAAGAATGTGTGGGATACTCACCTAGGATTTTTGAAGACCATTTTTGCAGATATCTTCAAGTATGTATAGTATATCTGGTATACACTCTTGTACATAAGATTTTGAGGAGCACCCATCTTTGGCATTGTTGTCAAAGGGGGATAATAGAGTGAAAAGTGTATAAAAGGATGCGAGTTTTTGGGTTGGTGGGTTGCTATAGGTTTTTGAGTTTTTGATCTAAGGGGGAGCCTTAGAAATTTTGATCTGGTGTACAGGTTTCAACACTTAGTCATTTTTCATGAGTGTTGCCATCAATGCCAAAGGGGGATATTGTTGGCAATTGACACTCATCTGGTAGATACTGATACATGAATAATGGTCTAGGGTTTTCATTGATGGAAAATCTCCTTGAAGATCCTATATGATAATCATGAATTTTGATATTTGGAAGTTATTGTGATCCGATGACAGTCTATCGGTAATTCAGGTTGAGTAGATCAGTTTTGATCTAGAAGCTTTCTGGTGATTGTGGTTGTGAGATTCGTGCATGGGATGATAGGGCCGACATATAGAAATTAATTTACCATATTTTGGGTGATCCACGTATTTTTTTGGTGATCCGGTTGGAGCCAACTCATGATTACATGTTACACTACAAGCCAACTTGATAATTGTCTATTTTGTGATTGTGGGTATATAAGACCAGTGTAGAAAATATTTCTGGTGTATGGTGTGAAGTGATATGAGTGAGTTGTGATCGAGAAATCCTTTTGGTGCAATTTCACGTGCACATTTTTGATCCAGTAGCTAATTGAGATAAAAAACAAAGCAGAGTAGTAGAGTTGGTGCAGTAAGACTTTATGCACTTAACCAGAACTCATCTAGGAATTGTTTAATGCTATTTTTGGAGTTCAACAATTATAATTCATGACTGTAAAATATTTGTAAGGCAATGAGCCTTCCGAGGTTTTAGCCCTTATTGTATCTTGATCTATAAGCTCTAGGCAGTGTTCTTGAATGCTAGTGCATTCCCCTTTTGTAATATTGTTTTTCTACTGGCCATAGTGGAATAGTATTGTGGGTTCAAATCCCACTGTGTTTTTTCCCATTTGGGTTTCCACGTAAAAATCCTACTATTATGATCTTGTGGTTGATTATCTTTTCTTTCTCTACTCTACTTTCTTGCACATGTAAGTTAGAAAATTTATTTGCCAATAGATCACTGATTCACCTTCCCTCCTGGTGATCCTTGACTCCAACATAAGTATATTATATTCAATTTTGATAGGATCTATATTTGAGGAAAATCAAATAGAAGTGTAAAAGAGTGAACATTGTGTTAGCTGGTTGAATATGAAAAAGTTTCTAAGAAGATGCACTAGAGAGAAAATATGTACCAACTAAAGGAACCATGTGAAGGTAATATGGGAATATTATAATTTATGATGAGAGGCTCATAATGTGTTCTCACTCCTATGCTAACAAATTTGATTTTGGGACTAGACAACTACATGATTCATAATGCTTTGAATTAAAAATTTATTTTTGGTTCACATGATGAGTTGCAGATAGTGTTATAAATTCATAATCTTAACATACATATAATAATACCAAAAAGGAATGAATATTATGTTGATCAATTTTATACAATGGTATGTTGAGCATTTTTTTCAAGTGAAGAAGGTGGTGATTGAATATACGTGGTAAAGCATGTGAGCAAAACTATATACTGTACACCATGTGCATGGAGAAATAGTTTTGATTTATAGATGATTCAAGTTAAATTGAAGGTCCTCATGAAATATTATTTTATTATTTCTATATCTTCTCTGTAATTGGCATTGAAGCCTCTTCATTTGAAACCAACATATATAAACTCAACAAAAATATGGAGAAAAACTCCTTTAATGGCAAATCCAATATTTTAACCTACACATGAGGTTTCCAATAAATCCATAATGAATCATACAAACAATTTCAGATCTGTAGTGCCTAAATATTGCAAACTATTTCCTCAACAACTTATGGTAAAAGTTTTTTTTTACACTATCCAATCTATAGGAAAACTAAGATACAATTTTGAGATCTATAAGAAAAATAAATAAAAGAAAAATAAAAAAGGGAAACAATGAAATAAAATATAAGGGATTAGGAATAAAAAATCATAGGGTGTTATTCTATAAAAATGAACCCAATATATATATAGACATAGAAAGATTAAAAATCTACATCAAAAGAAAAGATAATAAAGATAGAAAATAGAAATAAAATCTGAACATACTAGCCTATGTTGTAACCTTATTTCCCATCTAGAAGCGTCTCCACCTCTTCACTTGTACAACAAAAACAAAGGGGAATAATTTTATTTATTTAAGAAGCTTATTTAGATGCAGGTAATATTGATGGGTTTCTTTTGTAGCTCAATATATTAAAGATCTTTGGTAGAAGCATCCTCCATGTACCACCTCCTTGGCTTTGTAATTTGCATGTTAAAGGTTTTAGGATAAGAGTAATACATTTGAGAGACATCAAATTAAAACTAGATTTAGGGTTAACAACTTGAGTGTCACCATACACATGCCTATTCCACATTGTTTTTTTAAGAAGTTTAAAACTTAAAACAAGAAAAAAAGTCCATGTAGCTATATTAGTTGCAAAATTTCTTATGCTATATACAATAAGTTTTAAAAACATTTGTCACATATGAGTTAGCCTCCTTAAGAGTGGACACTAACTTAGGTATTCAATTTGGAATAAAGGGAAACTTGGAAGAAATAATCTAGAGAAGGGATTTATTAATGTGGTTGTGTAATGTTCGAATGAAAACTTAAATAATTCCACCACATTGAATATTTAACCATGAAATTACTAAATTACAATGTATTAGTTATTGTAAATAAATTAACAAGTACAAAAATATACATTACCAATACTTATCTATAAATGTAAAACTTTACTATATTTATGGACGTGAATGTTAATTTCACATCTAAATATAGAAATTTTATAGCAACATTCACATACATGTGTAATTAGATATGGATGGGTAGGAGTGCTTAAAATAATTTACACCATTTCCCTATCAATTTAGTCTTGTGCATTTATTTAAATTAAAACTAATTATATCTTTAAATTGTCATAGTTTTATAATGGTATACTACTTTAAAAAATATATTTCTTAAAAATAGCAAGTTTGCATGTAAAATATTTCCAGTGAAATAAGTACTAATCAAGTCAAAGTTTAAATAAGAATATATGACTATGCATGTTGTAATGGTGACTTTCTATGAGTAGGACAAGCAACATTCACCTTTCAAACCACCTTATGCATATAAGTTTTAAATGATAGGAACGTGCAATAACTATAAAATTAAAGAGAAGTGAGTAAAGTAAACCGTTTTAGAATATTACCAAGGGATTTTTTTCTTATTCGAGACAGTTCCTTATAGGTTGAATTTCATATTCTTTTTATATGTGTGATCAGTGAATCATCACCCTCTCCATCTCATGTCTCTTTTTATTTTATTGTCTCTTAGGCACTGTGCATGTTGTGGCAATGCACCAACACCCTTAGGTGGACATGGTAAGCCTCACAACTTCTATATGTGAGTAGACATTAATTTTCAAAATAAAAATATCTTGTGTTATGTATGAGAGTGGGCATGATAGTTGTTCTTTTGAGCAAGTCAATTGATAAATCACTAATGAATTTGAATTCATCAACATATAAACATAAATATATATTTTAACTTTGTTCATTCATCTTTGTGTATAATGTAGGTTTGCTAATACACATATAGAAGCCAAATGTATATAATAGGTAAGAATCAATTACTATGAGATTTTGCCAAGATCAAGAGCTCAATGAAAATTACAAAATAAAGAGACCAAATATTGATAGGAATAAATTGTATTCTATCAAGATGAAAATATTGATCAACTGGATCATCAAGAATAATTACATACAATGTAGATGAGGCTGCTTATAAAGGCAAGGCTAAGAGACAAGAGAGCACACAATGATGACATGTGGCTCAATGAGATGCAAGGGCAGGTAGGAGAAATAGTAGAATAGTCCACATGAGGTCGATCACCCACCGAAGGTGGAATTATCACTCTACAATAAGTGGATATGATAAAGTAACAAGAAGATCACACCATAAAAGGTTGAGATTCTCCTACATACACACTCCCAATGTAGCACATCTCCCTAAGCGTCTCATATGCAAACTTCTATGATATATATGTCCCTAAGTAAACTTAAGTAAGTCGTAATAATATCCAACATGAATAATTAATTACACTAACAATTACATTTTACCATACTATAGTACCTTACTTGAGTCCATAGAGAGAATTTTTTAGCCTATAAACCTTGCCTTCATGGATTAAAACTACATACCTAATGGTTTCTCCATATATACTTCTTTTATTAATCCTTTCAAAAAATGTAGGTTTGACATTCATTCAATATACTAACTACTTGTTTTGAGTTACAATTGTCAATATTATTCTCACTATGTCTAAATGAACTAGTAAAGTAAATGTTTGATTGTAGTCAACTCTAGGTTGTTGTGCATAACGGTTTGCTACAAGTACTTACACTTTTTTACATCTTCTACATTTATCTTATTCTTGTAAACTCACTTTAATCCTACTAAATCTTTTCTTTTTTCAATCCACTAAATATTATGCATTATTTTTCTATATAGCATCACTTTATTCATCCATTACTTGTGCCCAATTTTTATCTTTAATTATATCTTCAAAGTGAATGATATCATCTAATTGAGAAAATAAGGAAAAAAGAGAAAGAAAACTACAATATCTTTGTCTTTATTTTGATCACAGATATCCCTTAAATTTGTTATTTTTTACCTTCTTAGACTTCCCAATCTTGGATTTGACATATCACTAGAAGTAGATCGAACAATTTGGACTTGATGATCATACACTAATAATTTTTGTTGTAGGTGTAGCTTCAAGTGTGCCTTATAATTTTTTCTATCCTTCATTTAATAGAGTACCTGTTTGAATGTGTGAAGATGTTCTAATTTATGGTATAATTTGTGGACACATTTTTTATCTTGAAAGGGCATGAAATGAGGTGCCAAGGAGGTGATACTAGTTGTAGTCAATATTTCTCTATGTTATGGTAAAATTACTAGAATGATATTTTGTTTTTAACATTTCATCTCATGCTTCTTCTTCTATGAAGAGTACATCCCTACTAGTTAGCAATTTTCTATTTAACAAACAACTACTTCCACTATTATCTCTTACGTAGTAGACATTTCCATTGTTCCTTATACCTTCTGCAACCAATCTTTTGGAGGTTCCTTTTTTTATTTCACATCTAGATCCCTAAAATATGACCTTATACCCTTTGCTACACATTTGACTCAAACTTAATAGGTTCTGTCTCAGACCTCTAACATAATAAACATCATCAATTTTGTGCTTACCATGAATATAAATGGTTCCTTTTTCATTGATAGGTGCAACTTCCTCTCCTGCAAACTTAGCTGATCCACCATCATATTTCTCAAGGTTAATGAACTTGTCTCTATCATCGATCATGTGGTTTGAATATATATATTTGATGATCCATGCCTTTTGTTTGACCTTGGCATGTAGATCAGCCTTTACAAAGATTTTGGACCGTCCATAATTCTTTTCTTCTTCAAATAAGTAGGCCTTTTAAAAAAAAAAAATCCTCTTCTGCTTGTCTATATCATCTCTTTTGATATCCCTATTATTTCCTTTATAGTTCTCCTTTCCTTTGTTATCATCATTAGGTCTTCCACTATAATATTCTTTATACATACATATAGAAGCATAATGTCTTATTCTTACACAATTAAAATATTTTAAGAGTAACTTGACTTTGTACTTCCTAGTTCCTCTCCTTAATATTCTTACAAAGTCTTCTTCAATCTTATCCAATCTTCATTCTCTTCTGGTTCATCTTTAGGATTCTTTGTGTCTTTGAATGTAACTTTCTTCCTTCCATTCTTGATGTCTTTTAATTCTACAATCTCAAAGACAGAAAGTGACTTAAGGTGCTGATTCATAGTGTATTTATTCATGTCATGACTTTCCTAAATGACACACATCTTCGGGTTATAAATTTTGAGTAATGTTGCCATTATCTTCCTTACAACTTCACTCTCTTCTACCAATCCATGAACACTTCTAAGAGAATTTACAATTTCATTCACTCAATGAGTATAAACTTCAATGATTTCATCATCAAACATTCTCACATTCTGTGCATTAGATTTGTAATCTTGGTTTGCTTTGTCTGCTCATCTCCTTAAAATACTCTCTTCAACTTGTTCCAAATTTCTTTAGCTGACTTAGCACCTATGATTTTGCTGAACACTAAATCATTCAAGAAAGTTCTAATTGTAACCATAGCCTTTACATTACTCTCACATGCTTTGATTTTATTCAGAGTTGTAGGACCATTCTATAGAGTAGTATAACCTTTCTTAATGCTTTTATAAATATTAGCTAGCATAGTAGCCAAATGATATCCCATCCTTTCTCTCCAATAAGCATAATTTGTGCCATCAAACTTCAAAGCCTTGAAATTATATTCTTATGCCATCCTAGATCTTCCTAAGTGGTTAAGCTTTAAAAGAGGAACCTTGCTTTGATACCAATTGTTGAACACACCACAAGATTGCAAGGAGGGCTGAATCAGTCCAGACCTTAAAAATACTTAAACATTGATCTTCAAACTTTAAAACACAAGCATGTAATCTCAAAAAAAAAAAAACATCTTGAAAGAATGAAGAACAACAAACACATTAACATTAGATTTACGTGAAAAATCCAATGACTTACAAAACTGAAACAAACTGTTTTAGTGTAAGATATAAGTAGCTATCAAGAGATTCACTATCTTTTCTAGTAGAGAAAGGAAAGGTTAAATTGAAATAAATAAGATCTCCTTATCATGAAATTGACCTTGAATCATTGTTTCAAATGATGCATATCATGGAAAACTCTTTTGACTTTAAACACAATCTTTGAACATTATCACATTGAGAATATCATCATCAAAACTCTTCATAATAGTCTTTCACACATCTCCAATACCAAATCTATTTGTAGATCATTCACACCTACACATCAAATCACACATATTCCACACACTCACTCATAAATCTTCACTCCTTTATATACAAGGCTAATCATCAAAACCCTTAACTAGGTCAACCATAGATAGAATATACATTATTACATAAATTCGGCCACCTGAACCTAAACTATCAAATATGGTCAACTACAAGAGATAAAGAGGACCCAAAAACATTACAATACAATATATCCAAATGATTCCAATGAACCAAACACACTAACATATCCTCCAAGGTTGGTATCAAATGAAATGTGTAGATGAACAATGAAGCGCACCAACCGATCAACCCAAAAAAGTTCTCCAATACATGAAACTCAATGCAGATCTATACACACCATGGTGAGACCCATATCAATATCCAAACTCAAACACTCAAGCATGCACAAACCAAAATAGTATGATCCAAGTAGGATACAACATCAAAGTCTATTGGAGACTATAATAGCTGACTGTGAGAGTTGACAAACACAACACCACATGAGCCTAAAGATCTCTGCAAGCTAAATAATCTATTACAAGGAGAAGCAAGGAAGCAAATAACAGATAAAACAAATACACAGAAAATATGCTAAAAAAGATGAGAGATCAATATTCACAAAATATGTAGTGTGATAATCTTTACAATACAATGAAAAGAATAAACCTGTAATAGGTCAAGAAACCCTAAAAAGGAAAACCTAGGCTTGCACATAATAATTAATAAAAGAATTAATTATTATGCACCTAAAGTTAGCTTAAGTGTAAAAGAGATAAATTGAACTTAAATAATTAAACAAATATTATTTAATTAGTCAAGTAAATACTCGAATACTCTAACACCCCCCCATTAAGCTAGACTTAGGGAGAAGCTAAAACCCAGAACAACTACTAAAAGCAGGAAAGATGGGTCCCGACAACAAGGCCTGATCGGGTACCCAAATATAACCAAATCTCTATGAACCGAAGAAATAGAGAAAACCACATGGGAAAAAAATCTACTCCAAATAGAAATGGAAAAACAAGAAGAAGGACTAAAAAAACCTCCAAACAAGAATGTTCCAAAAAGATAGGAACAAGAGAAGATTAGAAGAATCACTAAAGCATGAAGAACTTGCAAACACTGTTGAAGAATAACTGCTGATCTGAAGAACCTCCACTGAAATAGAACATGACCAGGTAGAGAAGACTGTAATCTGTATGAGTGCCCTCAAATGACACTACTTGAATCAGAAGGCAAACAAAGGTAAACAACTGAGCTCGAAGATACAGATGGCATGAGAAACCAAAGAATGAAGAGCTGATCAATCGAACCATGGAAGCATTAGAACCAACAGGAAAAACCTCCCCATAATGCTGAAGAGGGAGAGGGACAGGTACACTGAAAAGAATGGCCAACAAGAACTGCACGACGAAGAACCAGAAACATCGAAGACACATAGAAAGTACAAAATGTCATGGAAGGAACACTCACTTGACACACAACATGAGGTGAATGTTGTGGAAGGAACACTCACTGGACAAAGGTAGATGGCAAACAAAAAGAAAACATCAACCCCCTCATGGAACTTTATAAGTAGTGCATGTACAATAAGGCACAAGATGTGCATGATCCCAAGTAAACAATGCATGATGGCACTTTATCTTAGTGCATTTGTATAGATGAAATTCTACAATGATAAGAAGACTGGAAATAGAAAGGAGAACCAAAATAGAGACATCCTACTCAGAGAAGAGATCCCAGGACCTGAAACAACCAAGATATCCACAGAGTGCTGAAAAAGAAAAAAATTGAAGAAAATATTCCTGGAGAAGAATCTGGAAAGAAAACTAATATGGCTGGAAAGTACACAGGACAGTCTTTCCAATGATACGAAGTTTTTGAAAAATGGAGTTCGGATGCTCATTTTATGGCCCCCGAAGTGCAAAAAGGAGACCCCACTTTGACTAGAAAAAAATAGTCAAACAGAAAATTTGGAAAAAAAGTACAACATGAAAATGTCTGGTTCGGAACCATCTTTTCGATGCCTATTCGTTTTCGAAAAAAAGACTCCATATGCTCAAGATATGGCCAAAAAATGAACCCCCCCTTAAAAAGACAAGAGGGTGGAGGTCCGGTGGTAGGAGCCTAGCAGAGGTGGCCTGTGGGCGGTGCTCCTGTGGTAGGCGGGTGGCACAGCGGTGGCTGAGGCTGTGTCTGGCAATGCGGGTTGTTTTCTGTGGCACAGATGGGCCGACGAGCGGCGCAGGGCAGTCGCAGGCGGCGTAGCGTAGCAGGGGCCAGAGGGGTGCTACGAACTAGATAGGGGTTGCGACGGTGGGGCCGGGAAGGCGGTGTCGACAACGGAGACCGGAGAGGAGCTACGGCGGGGGCCGAGAAGGTGGTGCCGGTGGGGGCTAGGAAGACCGATGCCGGTGGGCTAGGGGCCAGAGGTGTTAGAACCGCTAGCAGCGCCAGACTTGCAGAAGGTCAGGGGGCTCCACGGAACCCTGCATACCGTGGGGAAACCCCCCAACCAAAAATTGTTAAAAAAACACTTTTTGCGCCTTTTTCCAATATTTATTTATTTTATTTTAGTTTTCAAAAAATAAAAAAATTGGTTTGCATGCCATAAGAAGGCAAATTCTTTTTTTGAATTTTTTCTCAAACTGCATGTCAGGGCTATACGACTTGGTACTGGAGAAAAATACTCCCAGAGGCTTAGGAGCAAAAAATGGTCATGTTTTATATGATTATAAGGGTTTTTGGGCCTTTAGAGCACGATGGTGAGGTCCGTTTAGGCCCAAAGTGCTCAGGAAAGAGGCCTATCCCTAAGTGCATAAAAAAACTTCCTGAAACCCCAGATCTACTTCCAATGCAAAAATTCTCAAAACAAGAACAGATAGTTGCAGATCTGAAGCTCTGATACCATGTGAGAGTTGAGAAAAACAACACCACAGGAGCCTAAAGATCTCTGCAAGCTGAATAATCTATTACAAGGAGAAGAAAGGAAGCAAATAACAGATAAAACAAATACACAAAAATATGCTCAAAAGGATGAGAGCTCATTATTCACAAAATGTGTAGTGTGATAATTCTTACAATACAATGAAAAGAATAAACCTCTAATAGGTCAAGAAACCTTAAAAAGGAAAACCTAGGCTTGCACATAATAATTAATAAAAGAAGCACCTAAATTTAGCTTAAGTGTAAAAGAGATAAAGGGAACTTAAATAATTAAACAAATATTGTTTAATTAATCAAGTAAATACTCTAACACTGACCACATAGAACTCAAAACATCATAACTTCACTTTTCGATCAAGTTATCAATTGAAAACTAAATTGGAACACTACACAAACCACATGAACAAATCCTCCAAGTTGTAGAACTTGAGTTCACATATCTAAAAGCCACTAGGCATACTCTGGACTTGTTCTGATATATAGCCTTACTATCAAAAGTAACAACAACTAATTCTACCAAATGAGTATTAGAGGACGTCAAAATCTGACAGTACAATTTACATAGATCATAGACATCATATTGAGAATAATAGCACATAGTCTTCATAAATAGGAGGAAAGAAAGACATTCTTCTAGTAAAATAAAAAATATTATTTCTTGCATATTGAAACTTCTACTATACCACCCTTCTGAAAATACATCAACATCTCGAATAGATAACTCAATAGTACCAGAACACATAATAGTCTTTCTTGCTTAATGGAACTTACACTACATCATTCTTACTTCAATATCTATGACAATTCAAGATAGGTTGACATCAATGACAACACAAGACAAGTTACCAACACATTTAGAATTTATCTTTGTGTATAATGTAGTTTATTTACTACACATATTGAAGCCATTCTATAATAAGTAAGAATTAATTATAGTGTTTCATAATATAGTAGCTTGATTGAGTCAACAGAGAACCTTTTTGAGTCTATATATCTTGTCTTTATGGCTTAAAACTTCATATCCTAATGGTTGCTCCATATATACTTTTAATAATCCTTTAAAAAATGTAGGTTTGAAATCCGTTTAATATACTAGCTACTTGTTTTGAGCTACAATTGTAAATATATTATTCTCACTATGTCCAAATAAGCTACTAGAGTAAATGTTTCATTATAGTGAATTCTAGGTTGTTGTGAATAACTTTTTTCTATAAGTCCTTCCTTATACTTCTTGTAAACCCACTTTACTCCTATCAAATCTTTTATTTTTTGAATACCCACTAAATATTATGTTTTTTTTTTTATAGAATCAATTTTTTCATCTATTAATTATGCCCGATTTTCATCTTTAATGGTATATTCCAAGTGAATTGGATCATCTACTTGAGAAAATAAGGAAAAGAGAGAAAATAAACTAGCATTGTCTTCATCTTTATTTTTATCATAGATATCCCTTTAATTTGTTTTTTTACCTCCTTAGACTATCCAATCTTTGATTTGACATATCATTTGTAGTAGATCTTGAAGAATTTGGATATGATGATCCCGTGCACTAATAATTCTTGTTGAAGGTGTAGCTTCAATTGTGCCTTATAATGCTTGTTTTTATTCATGTTTAATAGAGTACTTATTTGAATGCGTGAATATGTCCTTCTACTTTATGCTATCACTTGTGGACACATTTTTTATCTTGAGAGGGCATAGAACAAGGTACCAAGGAAGTGATATTGGTTGGAGTCAATATTTCTCTATGTTGTGGTAAGCTTGCTAGAATACTGATTTTTTTTAAAAAAAATTATCCCATGCTTCGTCTATGAATTGTACATCCCTACTAGTTATCACTTTTATAGTTATTAGATTATACAATTTGTAATGTTTTGATTCCTCACTATATCCTACAAAGCTACATTAGTATCCTTGTTATTCAATTTATTTTTCAATTCGTCTAGGACATGTGTATTAGACACACCTTGAAACACTCTTGTATGAGAAACAATAGACTTTCTATCACTCCATACTACCTCTCAAATTATATTCTTATTACTATATATTGGGAATCTATTTATTATGTTGACTACACATGGTGTTGCCTCTATATAATGCTCATTTGGAAAATGTTAGCCCTCAACATGATCCTAGCCATGTCTATATTTGTTACATTATTCCTTTCTACTACACCATTATGTTATGGAGTGTACTTGGTAGTAAAAAAATGGTGTATTCCATGTTACTTCCAAAACAATTTAAATACACTTCCTATGTATTCACCACCTCTTTTTTATTTTTTTATAAATAACATCCAAGTTAATTCTCAACTAGAACTTTGAATTGACAAATATATTAGAGTGAAAAGTATTCAATGGTGCCCTTTCTCTAATTGACTTGTTACTTGGGAATGATCTTCTTTATTCTGCTTTTCCAAAATACACTATTCATGTCTATGTCTGATTTTTCGTGTACCCCTTTCAAATAAGCTGCCAAATGCTCACCAAGTTATGCTTTAAACTAGGAACAAAGTAAACATCTAAAATAATATTTGTCTTCCCATGTTTAGAGTATTCAATCATTCCCTTTCTTTAATTGACTTGTTACCTGGGAACGGTCTTCTTTATACTGCTTCCCCAAAATACACTCTTCATATTTGTGTTTGATTTTTCATATACCCCTTTCAAATAAGTTGTCAAATTCTCACCAAGTCATGCTTCAAACTAGGAACAAAGTAAGCATCTAAAATAATATTTGTCTTCCCATGTTTAGAACTAGAATAGTGATAATGAGTATTTTTTATCAATGGACATCAAAAAGATAAATACATCCACCAATTTAAGGTGTGTTTGTATTAGTCCACATAAATTATAGTGAAAAGTATTCAATGGTTCCCTTTCTCTAATTGACTTGTTACCTGAGAATGGTCTTCTTTATACTTCTTCCCCAAAATACACCATTCATGTCTGTGTTTGATTTTTCTATTAATGGAAAACATTTTACCATATTTTTTATTTTCTAGCAAATTTAGGCCTCATAAAGTTCAAGAGTCTAAACCATAAATGTCAAAATTAATTCTCAATTTTTTATTTTTTTATAATTGAAAAACTAGTGTCATTGCTCCACCAAAATCTTGAGTAGTATTTTATTGAGATAATTATGAGATTGGTTGAGAAATTCAGTCCTCAAATTTGGTTTCTATATGGTGTTTGTCATTTGAAATTTCTTTATTAGATAATTTCTTGAAATTCCTTATTTTGGAAAGACATTGTATACCCCTTTCAAATAACTTTCCAAATGCTCACCAAGTTATGCTTTAAACTAAGAACAAAGTAAGCATCTAAAATAATATCTGTCTTCCCATGTCTAGAAGTAGAATAGTGATAATGAGTATTTTTTTCCATGACTAAAGGTCTACTATCATTTCCCAAAATAACATATTATTTTATAGACTTGTCCAAACATAAAACATTTTAAAGTTCACTATCATGTGATAACTGCAACTTGAATCTAGAAAGAAAACATCGTTTGGACTCTCCTAAGTAATATTGTAGGCTAGAAATATACTACCCTAATTCTTATTTTCTCTAGAAAAACATACTTTATTTACTAAAATTAAACATTTTTTCACTACATTCATATTCTTAATGACCACACTTTTTATAATAATGTCTTTAAATTTGAAACATGTCATACAATTAATTATATAATTGATTTTGAATTGAGTTTTGCTACAAAATCTTCCACTTGAATTTATTGGACTAATTCTTTCACCTCTGTTTATGTTTATTCCTCTACCTCTAAAGTTAGATCTACCTAGATTCCTTTACCATTACTAACTAAAACTTGTGACTTAAACAATTCTCCAAAGAAGATCTAGAAGAATAATGAAGTCAATGTTGATGAGAAACTAGAGAGTCCTTAAGCTCATCTATACAAAATTCTGAAAGTTTTATAGTTACTTGTATAACCATAACAATAGATTGAAAATTTATGGGTCGAGAATATTGTTTACTATTTTGTTATCTTGAATCTAACCATATGATCTTATTTCATTAAGTAGTCCAATAACTTGAGTTAAAATAATTCTATAGAATTAAAATCATTCATAAACATAGTTTCAAAATTTCTTCACAACATTTGCAACTTTGGACTTTTTATCTTAACCATTCTCTATTATGCAATTTAAAGGATGACCCATACCTTGTTTGATTTTGTTACATTGCTACAACCTTTGGGAAGATACTCTCATTCATTTCTTGCCTTGGAATCCAATTTCCTATATCGTGGAGCAAATCCTTCTTTACTTGAAATAATGCATTGTATGTTGCAAAATTGCAAGTTCAAAGAAATCATTTTCCACACACTTACATATATCTTAAATTAAAAGCTAAATAAAGACTTCATTGGATCAATATTTATAAGTCTTATTATTAAACTAAAAAAAATAAAGATTTGTAAGACTTCTGCTCGAAACTGTCATTATCTGACTACAATACTTGGTGAAAGAAAAACAAATAACATATAATAAAAAAAATTCAATATAAATTTAATTGATCAGCATAGAGATTCAGCTCTTTCTATTACATACTCAATTATTTTTTAAGCAATGTAATAGTAGTAGGTAGAAATTATAGAATTAAATACCAAAAATAAAAATAATTTTTATTTTTTTTCACATAAAATAGAGCTGCTGCTCTTACACAAAAAGAGAGTATCCTCCTCTTTTCTACGCTCTCAACACACATAACGATAAAACTCTACATTGCAAAAACATGAATCATTTCAGAAATGGAGGCCTCCACTGTTTCAAATGGGTGGTTGCAAAATTTAAAACCATGGTAAGACAAAGTTTGAAAAAAGAGGGCAGAATTAGAGGAGAACAAGTAATTCTTAACAAAATTCTTCATGTCTTGTCTCCTTAGGTAGGGGATGAACAGAGAAACACTATTAAGGTAGTTGGGATTAGGTGTCTTGTCTTGTTTTCTTTTTTCTTGTCTCTGGAAATGATTTGTTGTTCGTACCCTGGAAAGGGTTTGTTGTTCTACCCTGACCATTTTTTAGTAAAAAATTTAAGTGACCCAAGGTGTTTTATAGGATTATGTCTCCAGCTCTCTCTTGGCACTTGTTCCTTTACTATACCTGTCTTTTCAGAGTAGTGTATCCATCGCAGCAGCCATATCTGTGGTCTGTAATTCTATATTTGATTTACGGATTGGAATTAGGTTATTGACAATGCCCACATCAGTCAGTCCAAGCTCTTCACTAGTACGATGTACACTGTTCACAGAAGTAGATGTGTCTCTATCGTTAGCACATATTTTCAGTCTCAAAAGCCAATTTATCTTCTCTATCAATCCAATTGATCCTCTCTATCATTAGACAAGATATGCATCCGTTGGAAACTTGGGGGTCATCATGGCCATGGTGTCGTGCAAGGTCATATCCTTTTGGGTTCTTATGTTTTTGGTGTAGTAAATGACTTAGCGTTGCCTTTGGACTATCAAACAATCCAGTCGCCTGTCTATGACCCAAATTTCAGTAGTCAAATCGTCAATAATAATATTGATCCATCTACAAGTTCGATTGAGAATCATAGAGTAGAAAAATTATATCCTTAAATGGAACTATTTGGAAAATGTTTATCCCTGCAAAAGAAATAAATTTCTTCTACTACTAACCCTCTTAGAAAATTGAATCCATTTTAAAGAAGATGGCTTGTAAATGATCATATTACAATGAAAAGAACGCATCAATTCAATACACAAAATGGATAAGAAAAGGACTTTTTCTTTGATATTATCTATTGTGAGAACATTGAGGTTGTGTAGCTTTGTTCAATGAACTTGTAGATCTTTATTATGTCAATATTTAATGTGGAGTTATATTTCCAGAATCTAATGGGATCTATGAAGAGTACTAATTTGTACAACAAACTAAATAGTTATCATGAAATTTCTTTATTAGACGATTTAAAGCTTTGTCAATCTCAAGATGACCTTACAATTGCAAAATATTATTTTTTCTTTGATGCCTCTCAAAGACATGTACATCACCAACAATTTCCTCATTGATATTATTTACATTATCATTTGTGTAGGCCCAATCTTCACAATAAAGAGATATAGGACACAAATTCTTAAGAAAATAATAAAAATAATAAATATATCTTCACCTACTATTAATTTTACTTTATGAGGTCCAACAACTCAAACAAAAGGTGCACAACTCTAAGAAATATACTACTTGCATCATATTTTTATACTTGTAATTAAAAATGGGTGTGTCACTAAGTATAATAGAAATGTGATAAGAACATTTCTCACTAATATCACATTTCTCACTAATGACAAACCCAAACCTATGGGAAAGACAAAACCAAAAATATTAGCTTGAATAGAATGGATTTGTGTCACGAATCGTTTTATTTAATAATGTGCAATTTAAAGATGTAATGTGATTTTGAAATTTAAAATAGATTAGATCATTCATAATCTAGTATGAGGAAATATAGTATGCTTTTTACTCCTGCAATTGGTATGAAATTCGACATTTAATATTCTTTTGGGTTTGTCAATACTGATAAATTTTTGAGTGCAAGTAATGCAGGATGAGGTGAAGAAGGTCGAAGGCGAGAACATGAATCAGGTAGAATTGCTTTTAACTAAATGACTTCGATGGAAAAGGGAATCTCTCACACACCACATTAGGATTTATAATTTGCATCTTGAAAATATGGATGATTTAAATGACCTTATTTGAGTGTGTTCAAATTGAAATGATGAATTTGGAATGAGAAGTAGATTGATTTAAATGTTTATACATGTGCATTAATTGCATGATGTGAGTAGTGTTTGAATTAAATCTAAGTTGTGTGAGTAATTTGAAATATTATGCTTTATTGTTAAAAGAGATAAAATGTATAAATGATTCAAAAATGAATATTGACCCTAGGTTTAATGTTCTTTTTAGATATGTATAAATGTATGACAATTGTACTTATGAGTTTACCTTTTTAAATTGAATAATAGTATAATATATATATGAGAAATTTATTCAATCATATACATATATCATTATCCAATTATCGTGAAATTTGACTTCGTCAAGAATTTTGTCTATACATACGTAATCATTTGAGATTAAAAATATATACGCATTTTATATATATATATATATCTGTGTGTGTGTGTGTGTGTGTGAATTCTAATAATAATTTGATTATGTACTTGTAAACATGTATGTAAATATTGTATATATATTTTTGAAATTAAATTATGTAATGAAAATCCGATTTATATATTTTATTAAAAAAAAGGGGGGCATTTATCAAAGAATTTATTAAACAAAGTTTAATGTTTAATATTAATGAAAAGTCATTTAATATATATATATATATAATATTAAACATATTAATAGTAAAAGGTGGCGGGTTAAGGTAGTCGATCATTTGAGGCTGAAGGAAGAGCCGCTTTGGTCGGTTTGTTAGCAGACTCCCTCCACCCACGGTAGCCGCTGTCAAAGCAATTGCGCAGGCCAGAGCACGATGGAGACTTAAACACTCCCATGACCCCTTTGTGGGTGACTTGGCATGCAACGTGACTCTTCGGTGGATAAGCTAAGAAGTCGATAGATTCCATGTTCGACTGATGCAGCAATCAAGCTCCAACTGAAACGGTTGGAGGTTTTAAACAATAAAAGACTCGAGCTTACCACAAAATGAGGGTGGTATTTAATTCATAGAATTGCGTGGAGATTATAGTTACAACCACATGACAGTAGAAATAGTGGAACAGTAAATAAGACCCAAAGGATAGCAACAAACATAGCTAAAGATTAGAATAAATAGACATATAAACACACACATTGGGCATTCTTTCTCACACGAGATTAGAAGAGCGATAATTTCTTGAAGGGAAGGTTAGAATAGTTGGATATAGAGGAGAAGAATAGTTGGATAGAGATAAGAATAGTTGGAGAGAGAGAGAGACTTGCGATCAAGGCGTGGAATCATTTGACGAAAGAACGACAAGCTCAAAATCTTACAAACCACTCTAAGTTTCCAAGAGGTTAGAATACTTTGTTTATGTTTTATTTTATTTGTTATATTTGGTATAAAATGTGTAGAAATGAAAGTTTAGATAATAGGTATGTACGTCCAAATGGGTAGCAATTATTATTATCTTATTTGAAATGCTTTGTAAACCATTGTGGAATAGAAGAAAAGAATTTAGAGAAAAGATGATGTTAATATCATATTTTGCATAAAAATAATTAGTTCTAATTCTATTTTAAGAATGTGTTTGCGTACTTTAGGTTATATATGAGATTAATTTCATACATGTATAACACCTTCTTTTGTATGTACCTTATTTAGTCGAAAGATTGATTTTAAGATTATTGCTAATAAAAGTTTATCGTTTGCCAAAATATGAAAGATTGTCTTCGATAGATATATTAGACAAGTAATGATTAGTAAGCAAAAATGATATCTCTATTTTTGTTTTAAAAGAAAGATTGTATTCTCAATAGAATTTGTGTATGAGGGAATCAAGCTAGGGTTAAACTTGAGTTAGAAAAATTTACCTTTCGGGACGGGTGCCGAATGTGGATGTTTTTAGGGAGAATAGTTGCTTTTTCCAACTATTATTTTGCTGTGCATGGCATATACTCGACCGAGTTATTGTTTGAATTATCCGTATAAAAAGATGGAAATTCCTTATTTATACTCTCTACCACATCCTAGTATGATAGCAAATGCTTGTTTCTTAGAATGAAGTAGAAAAATGAAAATGCATATATTATCTAGGCATGCACCAGATTCCCTCTTGCTTTCGAATTCTTTGGTTAAACCAATTCGTGTAGGGTCGGGTATTCTTGATTGATCAAGAATTCTGGGGAAGCATAAGCTTCAAGGTTGGGCGGAAAAAGAACCTGATTCTTGTTCTCATCTACGTTCAAAAGATAGAAGGAAGCAACTCAGACTAAAGATCGACGGATGCATCTTCTTGTATATTCTTAAGGCAATTTGGAAGCCTAAGTAGGAAATAAGAACTTCTTAGTATTGGATATTGTATTATTCATGTGAATTATTATGATATATTCGATGTTTGCTTATATCTTGTATAAAATATGCTTAGAGATTGAAATTTTAAGTTTATTTATGAATAAAGAGTAGTTTAGGGTTAGATCCTAGATTGACATTTTTACAATTTGATCTTATCTTATCATCTACATAGCCTAGGTTTGTCCCTCTAGTAATTACAATAAGATATTAATTTATATTGAAGAAGAGATAGCATACATGAAACAACATGTGTAATTTACATTATAAAAGTAAAAATATAGTTGATACAATAAAATATTTTTCTATCAATCTTGGTCCCTTATGTTAGATATAAAGTAAGGTAAAAGAGAGCTCTACAAAATGATTATGACATATGGCACTATTCAAAGTGTAAAGCTATATTTACAAATTATAGTTATAGATATGCACTTCAACAAAATATAGCATATCATATAAAACAATTATGGGCTATTTCTTTTTAAAACTTTGCCACAAACTTTATTGGCATGTCTATACAAGAATTATATCTATTACAACTAAAATATAAAGCAAAAAATGACATCAACAACATAATCAAATGAGCCTATTTTAAATAATTCCTCTTCACCATGTCATTTATATTTCATTTAAATGGTGTTCAAGGATGGTTAGAATAAACCATCACCAAAGTTGAGATATTAGTTTTTTTCTTGAGAAAAAACCTTCTTGATGGGAAGACTTACTAATATGTCAAATAATAGTTCACTAGTTAAACCTAGCTTTATTGTCTATCAATTATGTACACATTTATAAAAGTATACATAATGTTTTTAATATATTTGTGTGTTGATGTATATGAACTCACTTTCATGAGCCTGCATATTTGAAAGTATATTCCATTCATGGGTAAGTGCACAAAGATGGTGTAAAAAAGGGGGGTATATGTGGACACATTTTTTTTTCTGAAATCAGGTGAACCTGAACTTGGAGGCAAAATTTGAAAGTCATCCACTCAAGATAATTCCTTCGCGCACAAAAACCTAACCCTGATTTTTTCTAAAAAAACATAACATAGTGTCTGACGTGCGCATCAAAAAAGTCATAGTTAGATTTAGTATTTTGACAAATCAATTGGCAGAAAGATAGCTAAGAGTGAGCACTAGAAGATGTATATTTTTTTGTAATTTTTTGTTGAGTATTTTATTTTTAATGATTTTTCCAATCGAGCACATCCTGAAAATTAGGTACCTGTTCGTGCGCGAAGCATAAGTTGCACTAAACAAATTGAAAATACAATTTTAAATTTTTTTTTTTGTAAATAATAAAGTACACTACAATAATATATAAAGTTTTTAAAATTTGGATAAGTATATCAAAAGTTATTCAAAAAATGGTGCACCTATGTCTGTGAGAACTATGAAGACACTGGTAAAAGAAATTCAATAATAATATGTTATTGTTGTTGAAATTGAAAACAAATTATATAGTTAGAAAGTTGAGAAGATGGGTGAAAATATGGTGGCAATTTTAGAAATACACACTTGATGAAGTGTACATCTGATGATGACAAAGTCGATAAACCAAGTTGATAAAATAAAACACGTCAAAAATGAGAGAAATGGAGGGAAATAAAAAATCCAAACCGTAGCTTTGTCATCCAGGCCTATTTCCAAGCCTAAATAGTCAAAAGTGCGTATGGGGTACTACAAGTTTAAAAAGTGCGTACGGGGTACTTATGGTGTAAGCAACGCGTACGCGCTTGTTTTCCTATAAACAACACATACAAACTCTTTTTACTATAAACAATGCATACGCGCTATTGTATAATATGATATTCTATATATAATGTGTATATACATATAATATATGTAATATATAATATGTGTATAATATGATATTGAATATATAATATGTGTATATACATATAATATATAATATATGTATATATATATATTATATTAAACATATATATACAAATGTAAGTGTATTGTCTCCCCCTCTCAAATGCATACAAGGTGCCTCTCTCTCTCTCTCTCCATACCCCATCCCTCTCTCTCTCCCTCTCTCTCTCCCCTTCTCCCTTCCTCCATACCCCATCCCTCCCTCTCTCCCCTTATCTCTTCCTTCATACCCCATCCCTCTCTCTCTCTCTTTCTCTCCCTCTCTCCCCTTCTCCCTTCCTCCATACCCCATCCCTCTTTCTCTTCTTCTCTCCCTCCCTCCCTCCATACCCCACTGCAACTGTGTCTGCACTTCTATAGAAGTAAGTGAATTTATTTCTTGTCTGCAACTTCCTCTTTGATTTTTATCGTGTTTTCTCTCCTAAGAAAATTGACTGATGGATTTGTGTGTGTATATTGAATAGGAGGAATAGGGTTTGAAATTGAACCACGGGTGTATTACTGTGACAAACAAGGAAACCTGCAACAATATTCTTCTTGAATGTGTTTTTAATGAGCAGAGCAGATGTGGAAAATAGTGTCAACAAAGCAACATGATGAGTCAGAGTACCTGCAATATGTTTTTCAGAAGGAAACAACAGATAGGAAGAGAAAGAGGGAGAGTAACATAGATGATGTCCTGTAGAATGATAGTGGTGGGTATGCTAGAGTTCCCATGTTGTTACACAACGCCTATCACCTAAAGAAATTAAAGTTTGTTGTATGCATGGCAGTGGCAGTATATGATGATCATCACTTGTCAAGCAGCTTGGAATGGTACATACCCATGAAAGAAATCAAATGTGTAATTCCTATAGTCACAATCGAGATCAGTCTTATAACCTTGCAAATTTAATAGCATCATATGTTTTAGAACTTAGGCAGTAGTCTTAGGGTTAGGTCAAGCTCTTACACTTGCTTTTTAGCTAAGCCTCGTTGTTTGTTCGCTTGAAGTCTCGTTGTATGATGTTCTATTCATAACTTTAAATTTAATATATCATTTTATTAGCCCACCATATGACCCCTTAGGTGTCATTAGAGGTTGTATTGTTTCCTAAGAGGTCATATGGTGTCCTGTGACCCCTTAAGACCCCTCGGGACACCAATGACCCATAACAACACCATATGGTGTTCTAAAGGGTCCTATGGTGTTCTATGACCCCTTAGGACACCATTTGGTGTTGTTATAGGTCCTATGGTGTGATATAGGGATAATATAGTGTCATATTGTGTCCCAGATTTGATATCTCTTCCTCTTCCTCCATCCCCCCTCCTTCTTCTCTCTCTCTCTCTCTCTCTCTCTCTCTCTCTCTCTCTCTCTCTCTCCCCTTCTCCCTTCCTCCATACCCCACCCCTCTCTCTCTCGCTCTATCCCCTTCCCCCTTCATCCATACCCCATCCCTCTTTCTCTTCTTCTCTCCCTCCCTCTTTATCTTCTTTTGTAATTCCTATAGTCATAATCGAGATCAGTCCTATGGTGTCCTATGTCCTTTCTCTCTCCCTCTCCCTCCCTCCCCCACCTCTTCTCTCCCTCTCTCCCTCCCTCTACCTCCCCTCCCCCCCCCCGCTCTCTCTCTCTCTCTCTCTCTCTCTCTCTCTCCCCCTATTCTCTCCCTCTCTCCCTCCCTCTACCTCTCCCCACTCTCCCTCTCTCTCCCTCTCTTCCTCCATACCCCTCCTTCTCTCCCACCCCCCTCTTCTCTCCCTCTCTACCTTCCATCCCCCCCCTCTCTCTCTCTTTCTCTTCTTCTCTCCCTCCCTCTTTATCTTCTTTTTTAATTCCTATAGTCATAAACGAGATCAGTCCTATGGTGTCCTGTGTCCTTTCTCTCTCCCTCTCCCTCCTTCCCCCCCTCTTCTCTCCCTCTCTCCCTCCCTCTACCTCCTCCCCTCCCCCCCCCTCTCTCTCTCTCTCTCTCCTATTCTCTCCCTCTCTCCCTCCCTCTTCCTCTCCCCCCTCTCCCTCTCTCTCCCTCTCTTCCTCCATACACCTTCTTCTCTCCCACCCTCCCCCCTCTTCTCTCCCTCTCTCTCTCTCTCCCTCTCTCTCCCTCTCCCTCCTTCCCTCTCTCTCTCTCTCTCCCCCTCTACCTCTCTCTCTCTCTGTCTCTCTCTCTGTCTCTCTGTCTCTCTCCCTCCCTCCTTCTCTCCCCCCTCTTCTCTCCCTCTCTCTCTCTCTCTCTCTCTCTCTCTCCATACATTTAAATTTATAAAAGGGAAGCCACCAAATACAAAAAATACACAATAATGAATTGAATACAAGGAGTTTTGTAGGGTTAATTCAACATTTTAGAAATTTTATCAAATCATATTCCACGATTGCAATGTTTATATCATATATTTTTATTGTTTATATTCATATTTTTGATTACATATGCAAATATTCATTTAAATTTATAAAAGGACAACCACAAAATACTTGATGAATACACAATAATGAACTCAGTAGACATTTATTGGATCAAATATCGATATTTATATATATAAAAAAAGTCATGCCTGCCAAGTCAATACTTGTATTACAAAAATGTGGCATATGCCATGTCTAACTTGATATACAATAAAAATGTAGAATATATCTACATGTATTGGTCATTCTATGACCAAAACTAACACTATATGATCCTAAACTTGTGGTGGATCATCAAAATCAAGCCTCTTCGATGCAGTACGCGGCTCTGTAGATGGCTGCAAAACCACAATTCAAAAGCCAAGTTAGAATTATTTTGTAGAAAATAGTTTACAGTTAACAACATAACTATTCATTTAACTTTAATTCCTTTGCAATTGAAATGTAGATTACTTCATTGGCTGATCTAGGAGCTAATGTCTTCGCTCTCCTCTCCTTGTCACTCTTAGGAGTTTTCTTGAAGACATACTTAAATGGATCCATGTTATGGCTGTACCGTGAAGGGGTCTATTGTAGATTAAATGTACAATTAATACAATGTACTAACATAATATATCAAAAACACTTAAAAGCTATAATATAGAGAACAATGATGTACCTATGCCTGAGATGCTTCTCCAATAGACTGAGGATGGCTCACCATAGATGTAGAAACTGTCGCTATTACCTATACAAAAAATGTTCAAAGATTAAATACAACTAATATAATGATAAGTATTGAAGGTTAAAAATAATTAATTTTACATATCAAACAAAACTGTACCAGATCCTGAGATGCTTCTCCACTAGAAGGAGGAGGGTTCGCCATTGATGAAATAGGTATGGATATTTCCTATATGAAAAAATTATAAGATTATAATATATCACAAGTTCACATGTACGCATGCATATAATCATGAAATCAGGAAAATAAAGTAGAGATACATACCTCTGCCCTCTCTTGATCCACGAGCGAATTAGGTGCATTCAACAAATCCACATAGCTCAATGGCTGCTGTACATGTAAAATAGACAAAAAACACTAATCAATCTACAAACCCCAACTAATACTTGATTTCAACATTTTCAAACAATTGTACAACTAAAAATGTGTTCAATTACCTTCTTCCTACATTTTGGCATCTTCGAGGAATCCTTTTTCTTAAGACGAGCCTTAGATGCAGAGGGGGTACCCTAAAATAACAAAATTAACATGAGATATTAGTACAGATAATAAATTAAACATAATTTCAAAAATCTAAAATGAAATGACTTGCATATTCCATCAAAACAATACATAAAAAGGGTTGTACAAAATATGATACTGTATAGCCTTGTAGGCCAAAATCAATCAATGAGAGCATAATGCCATCAATTTGGGACATTTCATCCCGTGTCAACACCTAAACCAAAAATTGGACCAAGCATTAAAGATAGTTAGTATATATTGTATTTTTTTGAATTCAAAGTCTACTATTCTATTTTAACATGTTACAGAATTTATACCTCAGGCATCAAAGTTGTAGCTACAGTAACTAGGGGAGGAGTATGGGATGTCGTTGCTGCTACCTGAAATGCATATTATTTGTCTCAATTTAAATCGATGTATAAATGAAAATTCATTTATGTAATTACAAGTTTAAAGTGACTCATAAATAAAATGCTATGACCTCAAATCAACACACCTGTGTTTGTGGCTCATGGGCAAACACCATGTCCATCAACTCATCCGTCAACGCAAAATCCTCAACCGTGTGGGCTAACATCTACTCTCGCAAATCGTGCACAGATGAGATGAGGATCCATCTGCATCAGCTGAATCATCTACCCGAGCATATCCCCAAGCAACTGACACACATATGCTGGATGGGCTCTATGTCGCCACCTAATGGCTCATAATCCAATACAATAGGTTGTACTAATGATGCCCCATGCTGGATGATGGCACCAGTCAATGTTGTGGATGCTTGAAGAGTCTGTAGCTCCATCGACTCTTTTAGATCTACTAGGACAACCTGATGCACCTTGGGTTTGGGTGCTAGGGGGTGGCAAATCTCCATGGGTAATCACCTACGGGCTCCAGTTCTATCTTGAGAAAAGCCACCACCTCTACCATGGAACTCTATCATGTCAAAATAGTTTGGGTGCACATTGAGCACAAACTCACAATATACTTTTCACAAAAAATATAATGGCACCTCATAATTATTACAAGGTGGATCATCAAAGACCATCCACCACCTCTGCCAAAAAAGATTCTTCATCTGCACATTGGTACACCAATGTAAGGGAAACCTCTTTGCATTAGGAGGTAATGACTAACCAGTTTTGGAGTCATTGAAAAGGGCACATATTTTTTGTTTACTAATATTTTTGTGTTTTACTCCATCGTATGATAGCCCATCAACATAGAATTGACGACACCTATCCCTAAAGCTTCCCCATTTGGTAATTTGTGTGGAAATAGCTATGGCACCACTAGCTAATGTTTCTAGGCTAGTGGCAAGGGATTGATGATGCTCAAGTTCAGAAGTTTTAAATTTAACAATTAGTCTATTGATTTTAGACATATTTTGTCCTAACTAATTAATTAATTGCTCTTGTGTTTCGGGTGTGCGGTCAAAAGGAGGAATTGGGGGTTGTTCTTGTGTGTTTTCAGGAGGTGCATTTGGTTGTTCTTGTGGTTTTTTAGGAGGTGCATTTGGTTGTTCTTGTTCTAGATTAGAAGAATATGGTTTTTGAAACAAAAAATGAAAAACCTAATCAAAATTAATGAGATTAAATTCAAAATGTAAAGAAAAATTGAACAAACGGGAAAGAAAGACAAAAGTAAACAAAAAGTAACATTGATCCATAGTTTGGAGGATAAATATAGAACCCTGTTTGCAGTTTAGGAGAAGAAATGGGTAAAAAACATGCTATTCACGGGTAAATGAGACCCATTTTAAATTTTTTTTTTTTTTTACCAGGCACTGCATACGCGGTTATATTTGGATTATTAGCATGTACATGCTCATTTTCCTATGAGTAGTGCGTACGCGCTCATTTTCTTAAAAGCAATGCATACGTGCTATCTTCTCTAGGCTCGGGAAGAACAAACCTAATTGCGTACGCAGGAATTTCAAATTTTAAAATCTTATATGCGCTGCTTGCTTTTCCATGTTTTTTTTGGGTGGTGTCCACTTTTCTGACCACCATCTTTGTGCACATACCCTCATGTAAATTTCATTTGTGCAACCTTCACTAGGTTATTTCTCTACACTACATAATAAGAGTTTCTTAAATTATTCTCAAATTAAGGTCATTGTAAACCTCATTGTATACAATGGAAACATTTTTTATACTTCCATATTAATCTTGTCTAATTTTATAAATTCTTATTTTTAGTAGTATTCATAATAGAGCCTATTATTTTAATGGTAGATGAGGAGCTCGACTCCTAAAAATTCTCATACTAAATCCTTTGAAATTAAAATGAAAAATATATAGTGTCATAAAAGAAATAAAATCTATTGTTCTGACCATAAATGTGAAATAAGTACATTCACTATCATATGTAATGCATACAAAAGTAAATGAACTAGGTCTTATATCAAGAAATGATTAACCAACTAACTTATTCATTCAAAACTTCACAATAATATAACACACAAATATACACGATTCCAACCTAAAAACCATTATTCCCAATGTGAATCAATGAATTTACATAAGAGAAAGCACATCTTCCCAATGTTATCAAGCTCTAAAAACTAATTCATAACAACTTCTAGAAGATTTCACTATAGAATAGATGCATTACTAGAGTTTCAAAAATTGGCATAGTGAAATCTACCTTGGCATGCATACAAAATAAAAAAAATTATAGTCCAATTTGTACTATATTCTTTCATGAGAAAGGTAGACATTGATTCTCTACATCTAACAATACAAACGTAGGGAAATACGTAGAAATGAGATGAAAAATATAAATATAAATTATAATATGTGTTCATATCATGAGCAAATATAATAATGCAAGTAACACAATTAGTTTCCTACAATATATCAAAATGATAGAAAATTCTCTTCTACATAAAATTACAAACTTGGGTGTCTTAATAGTTAAAAGATTCCATACACAAGGAAATCATTATTGTTTCTATGTACAAGTAGAATTCATTTGTGGGATGCATTATAGTATGTGATAACATATGACTCGTACCATAAAGCCACTAAAATATATGTTAACTTACTAGTAGAATTTGATACAACTACATACATTTCAAGCATTGTTTGTACCATTATTTCTACAAGTGAATATATAGCACGTTAATATAAATTGAATCTTTAACTACTCAAGTTCAACTTTGAAATTTAAATAATTTTCTCATCATAATTTATGACTAGATTACCAATTAGGCATCATGAGATAATAATCATCAAATAAACCTTATAAATTAGAGATGAACATCACACCATCATTTGTTGGTCATAACTGGAATTCACTCCAATAAATGAATATAATATTGAGAGCCTTTTAGTTATAAATTTTACCACACTCTTTCCAAAATTAAATTCACTACACCTACAACCTTAATATAGAAAATTTATATTGCATGAATACATGTTGCATTTAATTATTTTTGTTGATAATAAATTTGGAGCCATCTAAGATTTTTATATTTTTATGGAACCTTATGATGTGCCACCATTACCAAGGACTTGCTATTATGTTTATCACAAAATATGTAGTGGATTGTATACTAGCCACCATTGATAGTATTCATCTCTATGTACTATAATGATTGCCTAACACTTTGTGTTTATCACAAAATATGTAGTGGATTGTATACTAGCCACCATAGATAGTATTCATCTCTATGTACTATAATGATTGGCTCACAATTGGTTGAATAACTAATGCATTTTTTAATCTCCTAAGAGGTACACACTCGTGTGGAAACAAGTGTCTTGATGATATTTCAAATACTATCAACCAAATAGGGCCACCTAGTCTCTTATTTATATGAAGTGTCAAAGATACCAAATAGATACATTTATAATGACTATTTTCAAATGGCATAATATCTAGAATAAAAAATAAAAATAATACACATTACATAATCAATAACCCAGTTATCATATCCCTATTCTTTCTTCAATGGTTTATAATCTTTTGGGAATACATAATAGAGAAGCACACCTATTTAATAAATTATTAATATAGATACAAATGGTAGCATCAAGGGTTTGTTAATATAAATGAATTCCTTTGGCTTCATATTGCATTAAACATGTATAACCTTGACTAGGGAAACCACATAGATGTAGAAAAAGAAACTTTGACAAAAATGTCGCCACATGGAACCCTCATAGCCTATTTAAAATAAATAACACATCGCATCAATCTTTGCAATATGATCCTTTGTTATTAAATACAACTAACATATTTTCTAAACATGTGTTTGCTAACTTTGAAGGTTTAATCAATCATGTCCAAAGGCACAAAATTAGACTAAAGTGACATACCTAAGTAGCAAGGGTCAAGTTGTATAATATTAATTCAAATATCTTTAGAATGAGTGTATTAGCTTTTTCTTTTCGTATGATGTATCCAAAAAGAAAGCATATGCCCCTACACAAAATTATGATAAATTAAATATACATAATTAGAGACAACTTAAATATAGGGAGTTAGATGTGAATTTTCAATTTGTCATTTCAAAAATACTTGTTCTTAAATGCATTTCCAAATATACATCTACAATAAAAATAAAATAAAAAATCCATATTGGTATGCTAACAAGGATTAGAAAACAAAGACTATAAGACCAAGATCCAACATCATTTAAAAATTAACAATAATAATTATTATAAAATATGATATAAGCATGTAAAAAACATACCATATGCTACAAAAATCATCGATTGTTATTTGTAATCTTTCATTTATGAAACTAAAAGTTGGGTGAAAAGTATATTTTCAAATCATAAGAAATATAAATGGAAATATATTGTAGTTGAGTTATCTATTTTCCTACATATAATTTCCTATTGAGATGGAAATAATAGAATTGATTATGTCAGCATGATCCTTCTCATTTTTTTATAGTTGCAAGGAGTAGAAGTGGAAAGATAGGAATGAAGCTCATGATTATAACTAAGTTTGTGTTCATGAGAAATTGGAGAGGCATGAGCTTATCTAAAAAAAATGTGAAAGTTTTTTAGTTCCTTATGTAACCATGATAATAGATTCAAACTTTGTGGGTAGTCTCTTGAGAATATTTATTACTATTGTTCTATCTTTAAGAATTTTAGTACAAAAACTTGAACAAAAATGAATCTATAGATTCAAAATCTTTCATAAACATAGTTTCAAAATCTCTTCACAACATTTACAAAATATCCCACACTTGCTTTGATTTTGTTGTTTCTGCAACCCTTGGGAAGATGATCTCATGCATTGCTTGAGAGATGTAAAAGAGAACTATAGAATTTGTTTTCCATATTATCTTTGAACAAATCCTTCTTTACTTGAAATAATGCATTGTATGTTATCACATATGTAGCTTCAAAGATCTCATTCTCCAAAAACCTCTTTATATCTTAAAAGCTAAACAAATACTTCAATGTGATTTATCAATATCTTTTAGTCTTAATTATCAATATCTTTTAGTCTTACTATTAAGATAAAGTATTTGAGGATTTGTAAAACTAATGTTAGAAAATGTCATTATTTTACTATGATACTAAATGAAAGAAAAACAAATGACATATAAAAAAAAACTCATAACATAAATTCAAATGTTCAACATAGAACTTCTAACTCTTTCCATTATACACTCAAAAAAAAATTACACAATGTAATAGAAATAGTAAGTAAAACTAATAGAATTAGATACCTAAGAAAAATAAAAATATATATATATATATATATATATATATATATTTTACTTAAAATGGAGCTTCTGCCTCTTAGACAAAAATAGCTCGTATGCTTCAGTCTTATAGGCTTTCAACACACATAACCATACAATACTAATTTGCAAAACATGAATCATTTCAGAAATGCAGGCATCCATTGTAGCATATGGGTGGTTGCAAAATGTAAAACTATGATAAGACAAAGTTTGAAAAAGGAGGGCAGAAGTAGAAGAGGACAAATAATTCTGAACAAAACTCTTCATCTATTAAATGATGCAGTGGTGTCTTGTCTCCTTTGGTAGAGGATGAACAGAGAAACATTATTAAGGTGGTTGGGATTATTTTTTTCAACCAAATAAAACAAACAAACTACCATTCTCTTTTCTTTTTTCTTGTTTGCTGGAAAGGATTCGTTGTTCTAGTGTTCCCTGCAAAGGGTTTGTTGTTCTACCCTGACGATTCTCGAGTAAATTTTTTGAAAAGCGACCCACGGTGTTTTATAGGACTACGGCTCCAGCTCTCTCTTGGCACTTGTTCCTTTACTATACCTGTCCTTCCAGAGTAGTGTATCCATCGCAGCAGCCACATTTGTGGTCTGTAATCCTATATTTGATTTACAGATTGAAATTAGGTTATTGGCAATGCCCATATCTGTCAGTCCAAGCTCTTCACTAGTACAATGTACATTCTTCACAGAACTAGATGTGTCTCTATCCTTGACATATATTTTTAATCTCAAAAGGCTATTTATCCTCTCTACCACTCCAATTTGTGTAGAATCTAAAACTAATATGTCTCCTCAGAGCCAATCGATTAATCAAATTAAATAACAAAGAACACACAATAACAACAACTCTATTTTTTGTAATTGTACACACCAATTTCTTTTATTGAAGCTTAATTAAAAAATTACATAGAGGCTGTATATATAAAGAATTTGCAGTCTAGAAGAATAAATAATAACTGCAGTTCTAAATATATTCCTAGCTTTGCATGGAAAGCTACTAAGGCTCTCAAACTAAAAAAAGAAAACTATTCCCTAAATTAAGAATACAATAAGTGCATGCACAACATGCTTTATTTACTAAAAAATAAACTCATGCAAAAAGCAAAACTAAAAATAGTCCTAAGGATTAATGCATGTTGGAGTACATGCTTTATTTGCATGAATAAACAAAAAACTGATTTAAACTAAAAATAGCTTATGCATGGTGATGAATGGATAGCTTCATGTCCAAACTGGAGTTGCATGGAGCTGCATGCTAGAGAAGCATCACTTATCAACAATTTGTCCTCTCTACCATTAGATGAGATATACATCTAGTGTTGGAAGCTTTGAGGTCATGGCCTTGTTGTTGTTCTACCTTTCTTGAAAAGAAACCCATGGCGTTTTATAGGACTACGGCTCTAGCTCTTTCTTGGCACTTGTTCCTTTATTTTACCTATCCATCCAGAGGAGTATGTCAATCTGTGGTCTATAATCCTTAACTATATTTGTGTATTAGGTTATTGGCAATTCCTACATCAGTCAGTCCAAGTTTTTCACTAGTACAATGTACACTCTTTACAAAAGTAGACATGTCTCTATCCTTAGCACATATGTTCAATCTTACAAGGCTATTTCAATCCAATTTATCATCTCTATCATTAGATAAGATATGCATCAGTTGGGAGCTCTGAGGTCATCATGGCCATGGTGGTGTGCAAGGTCATATCCTTTGAGTTCTTATGTTTTTAATGTGGTACCTAAATGACTTACCGTTTCTTTTGGGCTATCAAACAATCCAGTCGCCTATCTATGAATCCAAATTTCACGTAGATGTCTACCAAAGTAATTAAAACTAAATCCTTTTTTTTATTTTGGCGTGAGTTTTAAGGAAACTGGGCGTGGTCCCCAATTTGCAAAATAATAGGGCATGTTGTAAACTAAAATAATAGTTGTCATATACCGTCCTTAACCTCTTCTTTCAAGGTATACCAAAAGATTAGAGAAATGGAAGAACACATTCAATAGAAATAAAAGATGCCTTCCTTTTCAAGGAGAACAAAGAAATATCACAAAATAGAATGAAGAAGAAAATATATCAATGGAAAATTATGGCATAGTCAATACTATTAGAATTAGATACAAAGGAAAGATATTGATGCAATACAAAAAATCCTTCCTTCAGACTCATAACATTCAAAACACATGAAATCTTTTCAGAGACTCTCAGCTACAACATAAACAGATAGAATTCAACAAAATCTAATCTTTTGTGCTCATCAAATTAGCCACACACATTTACAACTATAGCCCTAATTGGACTGATGCCTCTCTTTAATTTCTAATTCTATCCTCTAACCCCTGTTGGGTCCTCACACCAAGTTTCAAGGTGTTTTGACAATTGAATTAGGGAGAAACTATCAAAATTCTTGTTATAACTCTAGTTAGCCTAGCTACTACACAGTCTCGTGAAAAATCTGCAAAGTCTTCTTTAACAACTGAGAATTTCAAATCATTGGCAAATGGAAGATAACACATAGATATACACTCACATGTGATCACATAAATAGTTTGAATCCATACAAATTCAGAAAAAAGAACAAATTTAAGAGACAAAGCGAATGATAGAAAATAGAATTCCAATTTGGTGCCAATGATTTCAAATTTAAAAAGAAATAGTTACATAATTTAAATTGCAGAATCCTCCCTCTTCTCTCTCCTCTCTCCTTCTCTACCCGTTGCTCATATAATTTATACCAAATTTGAATTTTCCCATCATGACTGTTGGACTGCATGACTATTCAAATTCAAAAACTGATAAGTTGCTGTCGAACAAAGGTGTCAGAATAGCAATGCCAAGCTAATAGACCAATGTTGGGTACCGATATCGGAATAACAACTCCGATCATGAATTTCAATCTCCTATCAAAATAACTCTTCAAGGTAGAGCAACAAATTCTAGTAATCTCAAGAGAACAAACTACTCTGATGTCACTCATTTTGGTATAGCTTATGTCAAACAAGATGTGGATGCCTATCAGAATAACCCATCGAAGTCAGCTAAACAACATTTTGCAATCCCGATAGTGTAAATTATCCCAAAAGCAACTTTATCGCATAAACTATTATGATGACAAATTTTCACCACAATGATGCTTTATTTGGTTAACTATCATGATGCTAATATTGATACCTTATCAGAATAACTATTCAAAGTTGATCGAACAAAATTTTGCAAACCCGATAGTGTAACCTATCCCGATAACAACAATGATACCTCATCAGTGTAACCTATCTCGATAACAGTAATGACAACTTTTTACCCCAATGACATCTTATCAATATAGCTTATCCCGATGACAGAAATAGCAACACTTTGAGTAACTTTACAAATTTGAAAATTATGACTCCAATTTTGACAAAACAAACCCAAAAACATGAAATAACATTACAAATGATTTCAATAGACCTTATTGAATCAAAATAGACCTAACCCTAACTCCTAAGACTGAAAACCTAATTAACATATTCCAAGTGCTCCAACAACAAACACTTGGGCTTGAAAATTTTCCAAGTCCCTTGGAAACTAGATTGTCCTTGTCCAACCCTGACCTTTTGAGGTGTCATCCCTGCTTGAGTACCTTGAACTGGTTTCTTCATCACAGCTGCTTCATGCTTTCCATATATGTCCTTTGACTCTTGCCAAACACTCCTACCTCCTTGTCCAATCACTTGTCCTTTATGCCTCAGGTTCTCTATCACATGAACCCCTAATCCATCATGTTTATCATATCCAACATGCTCTGTTATTGCAGAACGTGACTTCTTACCAACTTATTTTTCCACTATAGGACAAATTAGAGTCCTAACTAGGATTGCCTTATCCTCATTCCACCCACCTTGTGGCTGCACATACACCCGATCTTTAGCCTTTTTTTGGTCTATTTTAGGCACTATCACCTTACCTCTGTCATCCCCGACTGAAATAGTCTGCAAACCTTCTAATTTGGTATCTCCAAACATAGAAGTGAGTGCAACTTTTCTTGACTCATCTTCACTTACCTTCACCAACTCCTTCTTGCCAACCAAGATGATTTTTGCTACCTCGCCTCTTGCTACTTCAGTCTCGTACAATGGGGTTAATACAAAAGTTTATCCATCCTTCTTAACAGTGTAGGTATTTCTTCTACCATCATAAAGTGTTAGCCTATCAAATTGCCATGGCCTTCCAATAAGTAGATAGCAACAATCCATGGGTAAAATATCACAAAGTGCCCTATCTTTATATCCTCCAAACTGAAACTCAACATAGGCTTGTTTATTTACCAAAAGTGACTAATTATCATTTACCCAAGATGCTCTATATGGTTCTTCATGAGGAATTATTTCTAGTTTCAATTTATCTACCATCTCTCTAGACACCATATTGTTAGTTGAACCCGAACCTATTACTACCTTGCATACCTCACAAGATAGTCGTGATGTTTCACTTAGATAAGCGTATGTCTCAAAGAAATGTGATCTCATGGAATTCCATGATTGTAGGGTATCAACTAAATGGGTTTGTTGAAAAGGCTTCATAAAATTTCAAGCAAATGCAATTGGCAGGTGTAAAGCTAGACTCCCCAACCATTGTTGGCATCTTCCCCCCCTGTGCCAAAATTTGAGCTTTTGTAATATCCCCTTATGGATATTTGTTCTATATTTTGAACCATAGGAATTTTAACAAACAATTTGCATGAAACTGATTTCACCTTACTCAACAAATTATTCTAAATTCATAAAATACTATACTAAAATAGAGATTTTTGAAATTAATTATGAAAATTGCCTTCAAATCTTCAGTAGAGAAACAAAAGAATAATCCAATCGTAGCCACAACACTTACAGTTGGATTGGATAACCAGAAATATGAATTTGAAGCAAAAAATGAGCCACCTGCATGATAACTTCGATTGACAATGGGTCTTCGTCTACTACCTCCAAGCTTGAGGGTTTGCATCCTCAAACTTGCTGAAAACTAGAGCTTCCTAGAAACTCTCCAAGAAAAACCAATTCCAAACATTAACCAAGCATAAACCAAGCATAATTTGAATGAGCCTCTCAATGTTCTTTTAAAGCACAACCTTGTGACTCATTGATTTCCCCTTTCCATCTCTTGGTAATCCCCTTTAATAGTAGAGTGACATTATTTTATAATTTGATTTTGACATTAAAGTCACTTTAATTATATTTAATAAATAATTAATTTAAGTTGTCTTTAAAGTTTTATGTTTTGACAACTTAAACTTAATTATTTAAATGGATTTCCTAATGTCCCAAAAAGGGGACATTACAATCCTCCCTCCTTAAAGATTGCTTGTCCTCAAGCAATTATGGACCTGCATACCAGTACATGGATCCCAGACCATCCTCAAGAACACTGTTCTACAAATCCGTTGCATCACGCTAACTAAAACAATCTGCAAACCCATGATGTAACAACATATCATGGTCCACAAGAGCCAATGCACCAAAGATATCACTACCTGGATCCCATATCAACCTATAGAACCCGCTATAATTAATGAAAGAATCTGTCAACTGTTCACCTTGAAGTAACCGTCCACACATGTAGAACAATAGGACAAGATTAAGATGAACCCTGTCATGCCCATAAACCAACGTGAAGGAATTCCCAGACTCACTATCATAACTCTAATCAGCAACATAAATGATTTCAAGCATGTCACCAAATAAATGCCAATCAAAGGAAAACCCTCGACACTCCATCTATATCCAAGAGAAGCATTCATCAACACTCCCATACCACTGAATAGTTGATGTATTCAATGTAAAATTAGGAAGTGCTATATGATTCTATAAAAGTTGTAGAATACAACCTCATATAACCTAGTGAATCCTTGTATGCAAATAACCTGTCACAACAATGGAAGAATCACAGAACAAAAATATTGCATTGAAAACCTAGAGCAAAAGATTGCAATAATGATAATTAGATAATGAATTACAAAAGGGATCAATCCTTATAAAAGGAGGTCAAACCTAAAAAGAAAACCCTAAAAGCAATTAATAATTAATAATAAATCAATTATTAATATTGCTAAGTTTAGCTTCCTAAATTTAGCTTAAGTGAAATAGAGAAAAGGTGACTTAATTATTAAATCAATATGATTTAATTAATTAAGTAAACTAATACCTTTACTCTAACACCCCCCCTTAAGATGAAGTTAGGGAGAAGCTGAAAAACAACTAAGGAATAGATGCATGAAAGCCAAAAATTGGTCCCGATAACAAGGCCCGATGATGTACCCAAGTAGAATGAAATCTCTGTAAAGTTGAGAAAAGAAGAAAATTCCGTGGGAACAAAACTCCTCTCCAAGAAGAGATGAAAGGTCAAGTGAAGGACTAAGAAGCCTCCAAATAAGAATGTTCCAAAAGATAGTGTAGACACCTAAAATTGTCATGTCTAATTAAATAAATATTTTATTTATTTAATTATGTAAGCTTAATTCTTCTATTAATTAAATAAATCTTTATTTATTTAATTAATTCATTTATCCTCTTCTAGCCTTATTTCTCATTTAAATAAATACATTTATTTATTTAAATTATCATTTTCTTAAATTAAATAAATATCTTATTTATTTAATTATCCTACTTCTTCTATTAATTATATAAATCTTTATTTATTTAATTAATTCATTATCCTTTTCTACACATGACACATGTCACTCATCTCTTAATTCCTACACTACCTACCCCTCTCATTATTTTAATATTTCTTCTACCTACCCTCTAATCATAGCCGACCTCCTTTTACACCTCTCAATCTTATCCCTCCATTTCTTATAGTGTCTTCTCTATAAGGAGATGCTTCCTTCATTATCAAACCCTAATCGACAATTTGGAGGACTTGACTACACTACGATCCTACTTGCAACCACATTCCGTTATTTGTTGAGCTCTTGTGCACATAAAATCTGAGAGCAAATATATCAAGCAAGATCAATGGAGATAGGAAGAATGGAGATCAAAACCCTATTGGACATGTGATGGTATAATCTTTGTGATTTCATGTGATTTGCATTGTCTTAGGTAATCTTCATATGTTATGGTGGATCTTTGTTGATTGTTAGGCTAGGGTTTTGTGGTTGAATCCATTTAGCCTTTCAATATTGTTATTATTGTTATCGATTTTCACCATATACATTTTGGCACGCCCGGTGGGACTCCTGTCCCTTTGCATTTAACCTCCTTGTTGCAGATCTTGTGTTTTTGAAGTTGCAGATCGGACATTTTCGGCAGCATTTTCGGTATTTTCGCGTTTGCGCACTTTCGGATCGCGTTTTTGATTTTCAATCGCGTCTGAGACAACTGGATCCGCGTCTGTGTTTTGGTCATATTTCATTTTGCAGGTTCCAGGGAGGCGCGTCTGTGTTACTGAAACGCGTCTGTGTCGTTTTCACCCGCGTCTGCGTACAGAAAGCGCGTCTGTGGTTTTTAATCACGTCTGTGTCTCACAGAACCGCATTTCTATTGCGGAGGTGCGTCTGCGTAGGCGGTAATCGCGTCTGTGTATTGGCTATTTCAAAATTTTGGAAATTTTATTGATTCGGTTTTCGGATTTTGCATTTCGGGTTTCAGATCTAGTTTATTTTTGGACTAACATTTTCAGACCTAGCTAACACAATTGGTGCAGTTTGCCTTGGAAGCTAAATCGTTTGGTTGAAGGCCCCTATTTTCACAAAGTCTTTTGGGTTTTAAAATTTACCTAACTTGTGTGTTTGCAGGAAGGGGTGATTATTTCAAACAACCCAAACTACTAACAACTTTTTGTTGCAGGTCCTTGGCAAGAGTTTTTGATTTTTATTGTGTGCCTTGTTTTCATAGACTAGCAAACACTTCCATTGGTGCACTAAAATTGAATCATTGTCTTTTGTGTCTTGAGCAATAGGCTCTTTTTGTTTAATTCTTTAGAGGGCCTGTCTTCCCGTGTGGTCATTAGGACTACTAGTGAGAAGAGAACGACCCAAGTGGTAGCAAAAGAAAAGCCATCTTCTTCCGAACCACTATAAATAAATGTATTCATGGTGAAAACTATGAATAACATGTGCTGATTAGTTCATACCGACACTATGTCTCCCCATAAACCCATTTGATCAAATTTATTTGATCAGTTGTAGGGCGTAACCCCTACTGGCTGGGAGCCTTCTGTATTTACAGAGCTGAAAGTGCCGCATGTATGGCCACACGAGCAGATGCCCTTACTAGCACCTTTTTGTTTTAGAAGCCCAAATCCTTCTAGTTGTTGGGGTAGGAGGTCGGACCTCTGGTAGCGGCCCACACACATACGGTTCTTAGTAGAGATACAAAGTTCGCCATGGGGAGTTTTCATGGGGACTGATGCTTGGCTGACCCGAGAAGTGAGTGCCGAGGGTGGAGCCAGTGAGGTCAAGCATCTAAGTATCCACTCTGAATAGCATAGCCTCGGGGGTAAAACCCCATGTGGGATCAACAACTATTGTCTTGGCCAGCCATAAGAATTGTGCTTGACTTATGTTAAACATTCAAAACATTCAAGACCAAACAACAAAACATTGTGTCTTTTGTGTCTTCAAGTGTATGCAAAACATTTTTACATCAAACAACACACTTTTCTTGGAGTCATTTTGGAGTCTAAACACTTGCAAACATTGAGTCCTCAACAACATTGTGTCCTCTTGTCACGAAAAATAGTTAAACAGTCAGATTGAGTCACAACAAAACAAACTTCACAGATTGGAAAAAATTGCACAAAATTTACAAAAATGCGTTTGTGTCTGTTTTAACCGCCTTTGTGTTGTCTAGGCGCGTCTGTGAAGGGCAGAATAGCATCTGTGTTTATAACAGCGTCTGTGTTGAATATAAGCACATCTATGTCGGCTAACCGTGTCTGTGTAGTATATAGTCGCGTCTGTGTCTAGAATTGAAAAACTGTTATAGTCCAGCAAACATAAATAGGAAAATCTCAGAAGCGCATCTGTGTTAAACAGAGTAGCATCTGTGTCAGGAAACCGCGTCTGTGAAGTATACAGTCGCGTCTGTGTCCAGAATTGAAAAACTGTTACAGTCCAGCAAGCAAATACGGTCAGTTTCGAAAATCTTGAGCTTCCTAGGTCATCTCTCTAAGGTTTCATTTAGCATTCAACCTGTCCTTGGGTCTCACAAAGTCCATCATTGCTTTACATCTCTCATTACATTCACACTTGTCTAAACTTGAGTCAAAAGGTCACTTGCTTGTCCTCATCATACTTTGTCAACACACTACATACAACAACACTTTGCTAGGTGGTCCCTCATCAAGGTTTCTTACCTTTGGGTCTCATTTGGTCTTACTTAGGGTCAAGGTCAGCTTACCTCATCAAGAGAAACTATTTTTCTCTTTGGAAGTCACACCTACTCTACTACATACATACTTGGTCTTACACTTTGGACATTGCAAGTACACTTCAGACTCATTTACATTTCATCCAACTCTTGGTCTTCCATACTCTTTCCATTTTTCATCTAGTCTCACACATCTTGATCAATACCTAGTTCATGGTTGAAACCCATCTTCAAAAATCTAGGAGAGAAACTAAAGAAGCTCAAGAGTCCGCAAACATGAGTTCTTATGAGTATGACAATGATTTATTTTTCAATACTGATCACACTACATTGCCGGACATGGATGTCTATAGAAACAATCCAAATGTTGAGAACATGGACACTACAAACAACACTGCTACACACAATGACAATATGGACAATTTTTCAATACATTTAGCAGATGTGGAAGAATCCATTATGAATCCCCATTTCAATCGATTGGTTGAGGAAATAATGAAGAGGGATAGACAATACTTCTTACACATGATGGCACAAAGTGGAGCCAAGATACCTCATGATTTTGACATGTCTCAAATAATGGAACATAGACCTTTGCAACAACCTCACTCCAACATGGATCAAAGGAGACCTAATAGTGGAGGAAATAGAGGACCACACATGGTACTTGAATCACCATCAGCTTTGCTTCAAAAACCAGAGGTCCCACATACACATGGTCAAACATATGATACTCACCTTCGCAGACCATTATGGAAGTCTTATGGAGAAAAATATGCTCAATCACATATCAATGCTAAGGATCAACCACCAAAGCAATGGGATATTCCAAGGCATGCTCAAAATTTGGACACAAGGAAACCTCATGTCAAATTTGGGGGCAATACAATAGAACATGACATGCCTGTAGAGTATGGTATACATGCACAAAATAGATATGGTGTTCCTCAACATGAATCTATACCAAGTGGTCCATATACACAGCATCACTATAGACCTCCTCCATATGAACATGTGTATGATCAATATCATCCATATATGCAACATGCTCCTCCTCCAATTGGTGCCTCAAACATGGGGTATGGTCCAAGAAGTCGATCTCCACCTAAGAGCAATTTGGAGCAACAAATCAGGGACTTACAAAAGAAAATGGAGGACATAAATACACCAAAGCCAACATACACAATGAGAGACATATGTCCTTATCCATTTGACAAGAGCATTCCAATGCCTCCTTTTCCTACACACTTTGTGACGCCTAAATTTGATAAGTATAGAGGAAAAGGGGATCCTAAGGCACACATAAGACAATTTTTCACAGCTTGCATTGAGGTAGCAGTAGAAGAGACATATTTGATGAGATTATTCCCACAAAGCTTAGGTGATCAAGCTATGGAATGGTTCTCCCAACTTCCACCTGGAATTAAGTCATGGGGTGACTTAGCAGAGGCATTTATTCAACATTTCTCCTACAACATAGAGACAGACATATCAGTCACTGCTTTGTGCAATACTAAGCAAAAAGAGGGAGAATCTTTTGCATCATTCTTACAAAGATGGAGAAATCTAGCTAGCAGATGCTCTTGCGAAATTCCACAAAAACAAATGGTAGAAATGTTCACCCAAAATGTTAACAAAGACATAGGCTATGATCTAAGGAAAGCTTGTTTGTCCACCTTCAAGGACGTCATTGAAAAAGGCTTAGCAACAGAAAAGGTCCTAATTGAACAAGGAGTCATTAAGATATTTAAGGAAAACAAAGATGACTATAAAGGAAAAGACAAGCCAAGATTTTGGAATAAAAACAAGAACACAGTCAATGATGGTGTTGTTGATGCCAACACAGTGCGACCCAAAGTCATCTTTTCAAGATCAAGTTCTACAAACAATCAAGTGAATACTCAAACAACTTCCAGGTCACGAACAAAGTACACTCCTTTGGGAGAACCACTTGAGTCAGTTTTCAAGAAGTTAGTGGCAAACAAGGTGATCACAATTCCAGATTTCCCGCCATATGAACCAAAGGTCAAACCAAATTGGTGGAATGATGATGAGTATTGTGAATTTCATAAGAGCAAGGGTCATAAGATAGGAAATTGTCATCGACTGAAGAATATTGTGCAAGATCTCATTGATAGAGGTGACATTGAGATTGAGGGACACTCATCCAATCAAGAACATGAGATGTTTAAGGAACCATTCCCAAAGCACGACAAGGGAAAAGCTAAAGTCACAGATGATCAAGCCAACTATACTAGAGCACCTTACAACTATGATTCAACTATCAATCATATCTCGATGGACAATTACGTCTCTACTATTATCATCAAGGACAAAACATCTGAGAATTCTACTCAGAGACCCAAGATTGTCTTAAAAGGTATTGGATCTTCTTCCGAACCTACCTCTGAATGTAATGTTACCACCCGTCGAGGTAAAATCACTTTGCAAGGTGCTCCAACTAAAAACACAGCCTCTTCATCAACCAAACTTGAGTATGACCTTGTAGAACAGTTAGGGAAGACACCTGCGCTCATTTCAATCCTTGAACTATTACGCATATCTCCCGCACATAAAGCCATTCTTGATAAAATCTTGAGAGATACTGCTGTTCCTACTGATTTAAACATGGACCAATTTCAAGCCATGGTGGGATACTTTTCCATTCCACACTCCCTTACATTCACAAAAGCTGATGATGCCTCTGTAAGTCAGCGACATAATGCACCATTACACATTGAAGCCTTCATACACAAACATAGAATCAAACGAGTCCTGATAGATGAAGGAGCAGGTCTAAACATTTGTACATTGAGCACAATTAAACAATTGGGATATTCTGATAAAGTTGTGAATTCTACAAACAAAATTACCATCAAGGCATATGATGATGAAGAGCGTTCATCCAAGGGCACAGTCACCTTACCTCTCAGAGTTGGGCTAGTTACAAAGGATGTGGTTTGTCAAGTACTTGATCTGGATCTCACATACAACATATTGCTAGGACGTCCTTGGATTCATGAAATGAGGGCAGTCCCGTCTACATATCACCAATGCATTAAGTTTCCTCACAATGGAGTTGAAATAATAGTTAATGCTGACCCAAATCCATTCATATATTGCAACAATTTGCGACCTAGATTAGAAATAACAATTCTAGTCAATCGAGAAGCTATTCCTTCATCAGCATATGTGGATCCAGAATCCTTGAAACCTTCTACATCAAAGCAAGCAGAGCTCAAAGAAAAGTTCAAGTTTAAAGACATGGGATGTGGTGAGTATATCTTTCATGTTGATCAACTCCCACTATCTCCTAAGAGATTGAGTCGACAGGAACTACCAACAAACAATTTGCAATGCCAAGGAATTGGGTGTGAACCACCTAGTGTTGTGGCTACTAAGTCTGAATGCAAATCTCCTCTAGCGATGCAAGCAACTCTTGATATCAATAGTCCTAAGAATGGTTCCAACAAAGAATCTATTGAGTCTATCACCAACCCTCTTGATAACTCACATAGCTTTACCATTTCATCCACTCATTCCATTTCCACTCCACTCCTAGACTTGGATCAACAAGAATTACAAAAGACCTCATTTATTGGGGATCAAAAATCAAGCTTTGAAAAGAAAAATATAAAAGTCAATAATAAAGAAAAGTCCTTTAGTCCAAATCAAAATCAAAAGCTATTGGACTCTGCAAAAATCAAAGTCAAGGATAAAAATCCAATGAAAGAAAAAGAGCAAGAGTTGATCTCCCCTAATATCAAAATAACTGGGGGCAAAAATTCTACAATTGCAAGTCAAAAAGATTACTTGTTGATCCTAAGTCTCCATCATGCTATCCTACTTTCACTTCTTTTCGCAATCATAAGCCTTCATAGCTCATCCACTTGTTCCACACATCCATTCCCTTCTGGCGATACATCATGGACCTTTAATGGAGCTTTCTCAAAGGACTTTGATATCGGGGATGCCCAAACTTCTTTAGGTGACACGCATACAGGCCTGTGTAGTCCACACACTAGTAATTCTATCTTAGTTCCTTCATCGAGGAAGACATTCAATCAATCTACACATCATTCAGTCAAGGAACAATGCAGCTACAAGCACAAAGTCAAACCTCGCACATTTGAGGTAGGGGACTTGGTTCTCTGAGAAAACCCCAAGAATCAGCAAGACAGAGAGAAGAAGGGCAAGTTTGAACCAAACTGGCTTGGTCCTTACATCATCACAGCAGTATATGGCTCTGGGGCATATCAGCTCTCAACTATAGAAGGTGAACCTTTGGAGGATCCTATCAACAACATGCACCTTCGCAGGTTCTACACATAGCTCTTCGGAATATCCTAATTCAAAAAATACAAAAAAATCAAAAAAATCAAAAATACAAAGAAAATTATAAAACAAAAAAATCGTTACTTGGTGAAAACCTGGCAAACAGGCACCTTGTGACACAAAAAACATTGAAAAATCGAAAAAAGTAAAGAGAAATAATTTCGTCCAACGGTGAAAACCACTTTAGTGGCGCCCTGGGCAAGTACCATGGTGAAAACTGGGTTACCAACACCATGCGTAGAGACATTGCTCCTCCCTCCTTCAGGATTCACTTTCATCATTTCACTTTGCACACACACAACCTATTCGTTCATAATAAACTTACCCATTCCCATCATGGCTTGTTATTGATCTACCCAAGATTGGTTAGCCATTCATTCATAAACATCCCTTTTCATCCCTTTCCATCCATAATAAATCAGATCCTATCTATGGCTAAGGCAAATCCTACGTCTAGTGATGGGGGTGGAACTGAGAACGTCACATGTTTCAAGGAGTAAAGTTTCTTCCAGCTTTCTTTAGTCTATTCGCGCACAATCCGCAATAAAGCAGCATTTGCATCACAGATCCACAATAAAGTTTCATCTTCTCCGCAATAAAGTTTCATCTTCTCCGCAATAAAGTATCAGTTTCATGGATTCAGTTAGTTTCAGATGAGACACAACAGCAACAATGGGCTTCAACAAATCAAATCTTTCAACAGACTCAGACAACATATGGTTCAGTGCTATCTATCCTTGCTGTGAAAGTAAATGTTGTGACCACAATCAAATAAGACTTATACAAGTGACAAGAGACACTAAACTTGAGGACTACAGTGGATGTTGGTGTCGAGTCTTGGTTTTCTTTTGATTTCATCTTTTGGTGACACGTCTTTTAGCTTTTCCAGGATGTCTCTGACTAGAGATTCTATCTCCAGGATGTCTTTGACTAGAAAGGCAAGGATGGGGTATCGTCACCTATTTTTCTTTTGCTGTCTGTGGATTATCTTTTAGTAATGCTATGACTTGTCCAAGGATATGAGGACACTGTGAGTCTAGTGTGAACTGGGGCATTCCTTGTTTGTGACTGTCTTATCTCCATGCAAATAGGTACAATGACTTTCTGGGTCGAACATATGCCTCGATTGTCATAACCTACTTGCCATAGTAAAGCTCAATGATGATAACGCACAAGAAGCTCTTTCACTTTCATATCTTTTGTCTTCCATCCTCCTTTCTTGATTGACTTCCATTATCCTTCTTGAGTCCGCATAGCCTACTATCACATGACTGAGTATAATGACACACCAAAAACACTTGCATTTCATGTAGTTGCACCTGCATTACCATATATAAGCATTTCATACATACATATAGATATCACAATTGCATCACATCCTACACACAACACCTGTTAGCACAATTTACATTTGCATTATCATTCATCTGCACTTCATATATTCACATTTGCATCATGCATACACATAAAAAACATAAAAGAACAAAAATATTGCATTTCATACATATTTGCATCCATATCACAAGCATCACATAAGAACATCTCATCACATAGGTACTCATGCATATAGCTGCCGCAAAGATGAATCATCTCATATATATCTATAAAGTGTCATGATATAATGATGTCAAAATCATATGGCTACAATCACCCGCAGGTGTCTACAATACAAAAAAAATGGTACAACACTGATACAATGGGAGCCCTCTAAGGCTATGATGAACTCCCTCCCTTGGAGCCACCTGGCCTCGATGGAATCTAAGCCCCTGAAGGACCCACCCCAGGATCATCCCTCCTGTCTCCTCTATCTGGTGGTGGTGGAGGACCCATGACTCCACCACTAGATGCCTGCCTCCTCCGACTCCCTCCCGTAGCTGTCGCTATACGCGACAGTCTATGGAAGCTCCTCGCCCGCTGATCTGCTGGCACTACACCGTAGTAGAGGTCCCTCCAGTACCCTATCTCCTCTCCAGCCTGCAGGACATATGCATATCCTGCCCCTGTGTCCTCTGCTGCCTGTCTCCCTACCCTCAGCACTGTCTCAGCCTTTGTATAGCGCTGGATAGCCTGATCTCTCTCCCGCTCAGTATCTTTGAGCCTCATCCTGAGCCGATCTCTCTCCCTCTCCAAATCTTGTATCTCATCTGTCTAGCCCTAGTAGATCTCCCTGAGCTCAATCAACTCATCCTCCTCTGGGTCAGCCTCCTCTGCCTCTGCCTGTGGCTCTCCCTCTGTGGGTGCCTGCCCCTATACCTATACCTGTACTGGTGCCTGTACGGGTACCTGTCTCTGTACATGCCTCTATGCCTATACCTATCTCCGTCCCTGCTCCTGTGCCTGTACTGGCACCTGTCCCTGTCTCTGTACCTACCTGGGACCCTGTGCTACTGGTACCTATAAGGGCAATCCACCGTGACCCCTCACCACCTGAGCCTATCTCTCCTCCCCACCCTCCCTCCGAGGTGCAACTCGCCTCTCCCCAACTACTCCCCTCTGCCGCTGTCGGCCTCTACCCCCATCACCTCCACCATCATCATCATCGTCCCCACCTCCATCTCCATCCAATAGCTCCCCTGGATCTGTCAATCATGGGAATGGATACTCTGCCCAATATGCTGAATACTCAGCATCCATCCCAGTGTCCTCAATCTCAGGCCACATGTCCCAGGGTAGGGGCACCATCTCTGCCAGCTGTGTAAGCGCCTGATCATATGACAGTGGCAGCCCAAACTGCGCCTGATCTCTGATTGTGCGGGCATACATGCCCGAGCCCCGTGGCATCCTCTGAATCCTGCCATACTGCCTGCAAATCCTATCCACAAGCTGCCTCTCTAGCACATAGGACGTCCGCCCAATCAGGTACCTGCTCTGAAAGGTGTAGGGCAGCTCCACTATGTCATCCTCCCACTCCTCGCAGCCTAGATATGGTCTCCATATGACCACATCGATATCATCTAGCACCCACCGCCAATGCTCCAACCTGCCAATCCGTGGCTGCGAGGTGATCATATCGTACAGATGCACAAAACTACGTCCATGTCCCCTGCCTCTGAAGTGTATCGGCCTCGTCACTGGCAGATGCTCGTAAGCCCATACCTGCAGCAGTGTCACCCTGCAGCCCAATCCCACTGACCCGTGATAAACAAACTGGTGAAGCTCGTAATATAAATGGGCCAGCACACATGGTCCCCAGGCATATCTGGTGTGCTGTGTCACCAGTGTCTCCAACGCTCCCCCCAGCCCACAGCCAATCCCCGTGTCGCCCTGTCTGGACATAGGAATCCACTGATCGCTCCTCCGATCACGGCCGATAATGCTAACCCTGTAGCGGTCATGGTGTCCCATGCCATGTGTCCTGCCCTCATCTCTAATCTAGGGTCCTGAAATACCCGTCTCAATGCCTCTCGGTCTCCATCTCGATCGTACGGGATCAAATCTCCATCGATCGGCACCCGCAGAATCCTATATACATCCTCAAGGGTGACTGTCATCTCACCCATCGGTAAATGGAATGTGCACATCTCAGAGTGCCATCTCTCAGCAAGCGCAGTCAGCAAACCCATGTTTGCCCGAAACTCAGACACATATAGTACATGTCTTAGGCCCATCTCCTCGATGGCATCTCGGTCCTTGAACAACAACTCTGGTCGCAACCTCTGTGTCGACGGGAATCTCTCCTGTGACTCCAGCATCGGCAAGTACTCCTGCAGTCAAACAACTCAATCATGTCAGTTATAGTGGCATTCACTGTTTATCACAAAATGCTACTTTTTATCTAAATGCATATTGCTATCTACCCTAGTGACACTCACTGTTCATCACAAAGTGTTGCTATTTATCCTAGTGGTACTCACTGTTCATCACAAAGTACTACGTGTGTGACACTCCCTGTTCATCACAAAGTGTTACTCACATTTGCACTCCCTGTTCATCACAAAGTACTGCTCATACTTTGGGTACTCCCTGTTCATCACAAAGTACTCTATCTTGGTACTCACTATTCATCACAAAGTGCCTTGATCTATCCTAGTCTTCCTAGAGGACCTGCTTGAGTGTATCATCTCAGCAGCTTATCCAATCGATAGCATATGTTCATCACAGAACTGCCGATTTGACCTAGAAGACCAAAACTTGCATTTTTTTCAACGCAAACGCGCTTACATTACATAAACGCGCCTGCAGACTGCATAGACGTGCCTAGTACCAACACAGATGTGCCTGGCGGACACAGACGCGCCTGGCACCGATGCAGACGCGGTTAAACGGTTTTTGACATTTTTCAACTCTACTTCTAAGTGCATTTATTGCCCTATTCGACATGCATTAATGACAAAATTAAATGCGTCAAAGCACAGGGAGGTTTGGTGGTACTTACCGGCTCTCCTGCCTCTGCTGGCCTCTAAAATCGATGAACGTGGTCGAATCTATGCACGAAGGCCATCGCTACTGACTGCTCCTGCTCTTTTCTCGCTCTGCACTTTGATCTCGTGAAGGTGTAGATGACAATGAGGATGTATTTTCCCCCGTGGTCTATCTTATAGACTACCCCTAGCCCTCACCTTCATTTTCCGAGTCAGTCTTCTTTATCCCGTGACTTTGTCACTTTATCTGGTCAATCCATTCTAGCCTTCCTTTCTTATCGAGAGATTGTTTGCAATCTTTTCAGACATTTTCATCCAATCTCTCGAGCGGGCATATCATTCCCATCTTGGGGCAACTCTGTATCAGTTCATCTTATCTTCTTTGAAACAATGCGACAAGCCGCATTGTCTCAAAGAGGGGCAAAATGTAGACACCTAAAATTTTATTTATTTAATTATCTAAGCTTAATTCTTCTATTAATTAAATAAATCTTTATTTATTTAATTAATTCATTTATCCTCTTCTAGCCTTATTTCTCATTTAAATAAATACATTTATTTATTTAAATTATCATTTTCCTAAATTAAATAAATATCTTATTTATTTAATTATCCTACTTCTTCTATTAATTATATAAATCTTTATTTATTTAATTAATTCATTATCCTTTTCTACACATGACACATGTCACTCATCTCTTAATTCCTACACTACCTACCCCTCTCATTATTTTATTATTTCTTCTACCTACCCTCTAATCATAGCCGACCTCCTTTTACACCTCTTAATCTTATCCCTCCATTTCTTATAGTGTCTTCTATATAAGGAGATGCTTCCTTCATTATCAAACCCTAATCGACAATTTGGAGGACTTGACTACACTACGATCCTACTTGCAACCACATTCCATTCTTTGTTGAGCTCTTGTGCACATAAAATCTGAGAGCAAATATATCAAGCAAGATCAATGGAGATAGGAAGAATGGAGATCAAAACCCTATTGGACATGTGATGGTATAATCTTTGTGATTTCATGTGATTTGCATTGTCTTAGGTAATCTTCATATGTTATGGTGGATCTTTGTTGATTGTTAGGCTAGGGTTTTGTGGTTGAATTCATTTAGCCTTTCAATATTGTTATTATTGTTATCCATTTTCACCATATACAGATAGTAACCAAAGATGAGCATGAAGAATCAATGAAGCATAAAGAAGCTGCAAACACTATCATCAAATGACTGCTATGATGCTGAAATGAGAACCTCCTCTGAAACCAAAGATGATCAAGATCAAGAAGACATGAATCTGCATGAGTGCCCTCAATGACACTACTCGAATCTGAATCAGATGGCAAACATAGGCAAAACTTATGCAATCTAAATATACAAATGACACGAGTACCAACAATCAGAAGAACTGACCAAATGAAAAATGGAAGGTAACGTCCAAAAAAAGAGGAATGCAAGAGTGTCCATATGGTAAGTGTTCCATCTCACTGAAATGTATGGGTAACCAGCCGCTGCATCCACCTAGTACATAGGAACAAATACTGAATACATAGCTCACTCCAATACGAAACCAAGGAAGCATTAGCACCAATAGTAGAAACCCCCCCTCCCCCCCCCATAATGTTGACAAGGGAGAGGTATGATTGTTGGTATTATGGATATGTTGCATTGGTTTTCCCATTGATGTCAACGCTTATCAACACTTATCCTTCTGGAGATCTTTGGTTATGTTCACCGACAAGTTTAGTGACTTATGCATAGTCACCAGTATCTGGTTCACCGATAGGTTATATTGTTTAGCAACACTAAGGATGACTTGTTATCATTTGGAGATCACTTGGTTATGTCGAAGACATGGTTTGGACACTTGGTTTTGGAGATTTGGTTATTGGTCTAATCAAGTTGACATATTTGCTACTACCAGAAAATTGGTCTAGGTTATGGACCAACAAGTGTTATCTATTCTAGATTATCATGACATGATATGGAGATGGTTTAATCAATTAATATTATTGTTGAGCTGACATGATGCATCGCATATTGACTTACTTGTAATAGATTTTATTATATTATTCTTAGTAAGACGACCTACATTTTTGGTCTTAGGTTTTGGTATATATGTAAGATCTCAATTGTGAGATTAATATAGGAGATGAGATAAGGTATTATAAGGTTGTGATATTTGGTATATACGAATATAAGCAGAGCTACTCACATAGATATCATTTGAAGATTGAAGGAAGGTTTGAAGGAGACAATCAGAGCTTAACCGATATTGAATCCAACATTGTTGATGCTACTTTGAGCAGTACATTATCATTGGATTTAATCATCCAATTGTAGTCAGCATGACTCTCATTTTGTGATTGAGCAGTGAGCTCTAGGCAGCTGGCCTATGTACATATGCAGACCCCATTTGTATACACATACTATCTGCAGTAGTATCATTTGATTGTGTGTAAGGTTTCCCACTGTGGTTTTTCCCCTTACAGGGTTTCCACATACAAATCTCTATGTTATGTGTTGTGGACATTGTTTCTCTTTCTATTTCATGCATTAAGTTTCACCAATACTGTTATTAACTGTTAATCTATTTACCGACATTAAGTTTTCTTTATCAGTATTAAGTATCAAGTTTGGTTAAAGTATATTTGTGTTGAGATTAATAGACAATTGATTCACCCCCCCTCTCAGTTGCCTCTGGGTCCTAACAATTGGTATCATAGCCTAGTCCTCTTTTTGCAGAAGTTTAACAACTTGAGGAGATTCTATCGCAACTAACTATTTAGGAAGGATAGTCCAAAACTTGATGGAAATAACTATGGTATATTGAAGATCAAAATGGAGACTCATCTAAATTGCATTGGAAGAGACATATGTGATATTACACAAAATGGTTATGTTGGTCCTACACCGAATCAACCTAATCCACCTACATTGGTTAAGGATCAAGAGAATGATTGCAAAGAAAGAGAAGCCCTTTTGAGTGCCTTGTCAGACCAACAAATCATGGGATTATTAGACCGATCTACTGCTAAAGCTATTTAGGACAAATTGGAAACATTGAATGAAGGAGATACCACTGTCAAAATTGCAAAACTAGAATGCTTTCGGGTCAGGTATGAAAAATTGAAAATGGAAGAAGATGAAAGAATTTTTTCTTTTATGAAAAGAATTAATGAAATTGTTTTGGGAATACCATGTTATGGAGGTTCCTTAAGTGAAGATGAAATTATTTCTAAATTTTTAAGAGCATTTCTATCGGCAAACAAAATGAAAGTAACTTCTATTAATGAGTTAAGAACTATGCCTAATACATCAGTGTCTAGAGATACCTTGGTTGGAAAACTTTCAGCATTTGAGCTTGAGGAATTTGGTCATGTTGCTACAATTAAGACAAATTTAGCTTTCAAAGAATCATCATCTGTAGCATCTTCATCATCAGCTGATAAATCTGATTGGAAAGCACTTTATGCAAGAGAACTTGAAGACATTAGGAGGGAAAATGAAGAACTTGAAGAGCTTGAAGAACTATTTGGAAGGAAAATGCCTAAAGGTCCTATTGGAAGTAAGTATGAAGGTAAAGCACCTTTCAAATGTTTTAACTATAATAAAATTGGTCATATGACATCTAGATGTCTGGATAGACATGAAAGATTAAGATAAGAAGCTAAAAGAACATACAAGCCTAACCCTGAATATTAGAGATACAGATTCAAGAAAAATAGAGACATCTTGTTACTATGTTGAAGAAGGAGTTACCGCTTCTGATGAAGAGCCAGGAGACAATGGATGGGCTTTTGTTGTAATAATAGAAGATCAACTGGCACCTACTGTTCCATTGGTAGAGCAGGCCCTGACAGCTAAAATAGAAGGCAAAGATGAATGGATTATAGATTCTGGACGTTCACATCATATGACTGGTGATAAAAGTAAATTCTTATCTTTTTAGGAATACAATGGAGGTCTAGTAATATTTGGAGATGACAAAGCTTGTTTGATCAGAGGAAAAGGCATTATATCCTTTGATAGTAAGCACAATATTGACAATGTTTATTATGTCGAAGGTTTGAAGCACAATCTTTTGAGTGTTGGTCAATTAGTTGAAAAAGGATTTCAGTTACAATTCAAGAATGGTAAATGCAAAATCATGAATAGAACTGGTTTGGAAATTGCAATCGGTAATCAGACTAGAGGTAATATCATTCATTTGAATAACATTGAAAAGACATGCTTGATTGCACACATTGATGAAAGTTGGTTATGGCACAAAAGACTCTGTCATGTAAATTTTGATTGCATTGTGCAGATTAGTTCATCTAAGGAAATAAGGGATTTACCTAAGATTGTAAAACCTCATGATCCGGTATGTAAGGAATTTCAAATGGGAAAGAAAGTTAGAACAAATTTTAAGAGTATTTCTGAGAAAACCAATGATGTTCTTGATTTAATTCATACTGACTTATGTGGTCCGGAAAGAACAAGAAGTATACAGGGAGATAGATACTTTATGCTAATCATTGATGATTATTCTAGAATGTGTTTGGTTACTTTTTTCAGGGAGAAATTAGAAGCTTTTAGGAAATTCAAATTATTCAAGGCACTTGTAGAGAATTAAACCAGCAAGAAAATCAAATATTTAAGATCAAATCAAGGAGGTGAATTTACATCTAAGGAGTTAAATACATTTTGTGAAGTGAATGGAATAAGAAGACAACTATCAGCACCCTAGACACCTCAGCAAAATGGAGGTGTGGAAAGGAAGAATAGAACTATTATGGATGTAGCTAGAAGTGTGATATCAGAAGAAAATATACCTCATGTGTATTGGAGAGAAGTAGTGAATACAGCGGTTTATACTTTCAATAGAGTTCACATCAAAGGTGAAATTGGTAAGACACCCTATGAACCATGGTTTGGTAATATTCCCACTCTTAAGTACTTCAGAATATTTGAAAGCAAATGTTACATTAGGAGAGATGACTATATTGGTAAATTTGATCCTAGAAGTGATGAAGGAGTATCTCTTGGGTATTCATCTAAAAGAAAAGCATATAGATGTTTTAATAAGAGATTGCAGAAAATCATTGAGAGTACAAATGTGAAGATTGATGAACATTTTAGAAGAAATTCAAGGTCTATGGATTCTAAACCGACAGTTGAGATCATCACAAATGAACCTATACCGAGTGCACCGGTACAGAATGTTGATCCAGTCACACTAGCATCATTAGTGAATTCCACAGTGACTAAAGAACAACATCAAGTGAACACACCCATGTATGTAAGATTGAATCACATTGAAAGTCAGATAATTGGGAATAAGTATCAAGGAGTTATGACAAGAGGAAGACTGGAAAATGAAGAGGTATGTTGCATTTCTCAAATTGAACCAACATATGTCATTGAGGCATGTGAAAATAAACATTGGATTAAGGCTATGGAAGATGAATTCAAACAAATTGAAAAGAACAATACATGGACATTGGTTCCCCGACCTAATAAATACAAATGTAATTGAAACTAAATGGGTATTCATAAATAAACTTAATGAAGATGGTAAGGTAATCATAAACAAAGCAAGAATAGTGTGTAAGGGATATTCACAGAATGAGGGAATTGATTACAATGAAACCTTTTCACCGGTAGCTAGAATTGAGGCAGTCAGATTATTTCTTGCATTTGCAACACACAAAAACTATAAAATATATCAAATGGATGTTAATTGTGCATTTCTGAATGGTGACCTCAAAGAGGAAGTTTACATTGAACAACCTAATGGATTTTCATTGACAAATGATAAGGATATGGTTTGCAGGTTAAGGAAAGATTTATATGGATTGAAGCAAGCTCCTAGAGCTTGGTATGCTAGATTGGACAAATATCTTATGAAACTTAGTTACACTAAAGGTAATGCTGACAACAACTTATATTTCAAAGTGACTAATGAAGACATTTTGGTTATTGAAGTTTTTGTTGATGACATCATTTTTAGAGGAGAAGATGGATTGTGTGTAGACTTTTGTAACAAGATGCAGGAAGAATTTGAAATGTCTATGATTGGGGAGATAAAATTATTTTTAGGATTGCAGATTTCTCAAACTGATAAAGGTATATTCTTATGTCAATCAAAGCATTTGAAGAAATTACTAAAGAAATTTGGTATGGAAAACTCCAAACTGGTAAGTACTCCTATGACTACAATTGATAAACTATCATTGAAAGATGATTCATCTCGTGTTAATCTAACAAGATAAAAATCTATGATTGGAGGTTTATTGTATTTGACACAAAAAAAACCTGGTATAATGAATGCAGTGTGTATTGTTTCAAGATTTCAGAGTAATCCTAGAGAAAATCATGAATCAATAGTAAAAAGAATTTTCTAGTATTTACAAGGCACAACAAATCTTGGTTTATGGTATCCTAAAGATTAAAATTTTGATTTATGTGCATACACCGATGCTAATTGGGCAAGAGATGTAGATGATATAAAGAGCACCACCGGCGGGGCATTCTTTCTTGGTAGCAGATTGATTTCATGGTTGAGCAAGAAAAAAAGTTGTACATCATTATCAACAACAAAATTAGAATATGTTGCAGCAACAACCAATTGTACTCAGGTATTATGGATTAAACAAATGTTGAAGGACATAAAGGTAAAATGCAAAGAACCTATAATCATCTATTGTGATAATTCAACAGCAATTGATATATCTAAGAATCCGGTATTTCACTCTAAAACTGAACATGTTAAATTATCAAATACAATTTTTTGAAAGAGAATGTAGAAGCAAAAGAAGTAAGATTGGTTTATGTGAATACTAAAGAGTAGATTGCAGACATCTTTACTAAGCCTTTGCCTAAGGAAACCTTTGAATATCTCAGAGAGAAGCTTGGGGTCATACCCTCACTGGTAGAGACTTAGACAGTTGATGCTTGGCATCAAACTGACAAAATTTATGGAGAAACCTTTTTCTGGCTTTGATGGAGGAGAGCTACTTCTCAGGGGGAGTAGTTGGATAAGTTGGTATTTGTAATTGGTTCTATGAACTGTTTGTATCAGGTATTTGTTTTTCTTTGGCATTTGATGTCAAAGGGGGAGAGATATCTATGGAAAAACACATTATCCTTTGAGGAGAGATTATTCTTTAGGGGAGTGTTTATATAGATGCAAAGATGATTTGTATTTTGATTTCTCGTATTGATCTATTATGGAGATTGTTGGTTTTTGGCATTTTTTATTTGGCACTTAGATGGTTTTTCCATCTTGTGTTGCCATCAATGCCAAAGTGGGAGATTGTTGGTATTATGGATATGTTGCATTGGTTTTTTCATTGATTTCAACACTTATCAACACTTATCCTTCTGGAGATCTTTGGTTATGTTCACTGGCAAGTTCAGTGACTTATGCATAGTCATCGGTATTTGGTTCACCGACAAGTTATATTGTTCACCGATACTAAGGATGACTTGTTATCATCTAGAGATCACTTGGTTATGTCAAAGACATGGTTTGGAAACTTGGTTTTGGAGATTTGGTTATTGGTCTAATCGGGTTGACATATTTGCTGCTACCGGCAAATTGGTCTAGGTTATGGACCAACAAGCGTTATCTATTCCATATCAGCATGATACATTATGGAGAAGGTTTAATCAATTAATATTGTTGATGAGCCAACATGATGCATCACATCTTGACTTACTTATAATAGATTTTATTATATTATTCTTAGTAAGATGACCTACACATTTGGTCTTAGGTTTTGGTATATATGTAAGACCTCAATTGTGAGATTGATATAGGAGATGAGATAAGGTATTATTATATTATAAGGTTGTGATATTCGGTATATACAAATATAAGAAGATCTACTCACGCAAACATCATTTGAAGATTCAAGGAAGGTTTGAAGGAGAGAATCAGAGCTTAACCAGAACTGAATCCAGCATTGGAGATGCTACTTTGAGCAGTACATTATCATTGGATTTAATCATCCAATTGTAGTAAGTGTGACTCTCATTTTTTGATTGAGTAGTGAGCTCTAGGCAGCTAGCCTATCTGCATGTGGAGACCCCATTTGTATACAGATACTATCTACAATAGTATCATTTGATTGTGGGTAAGGTTTCCCACTGTGGTTTTTCCCCTTACAGGGTTCCCACATACAAATCTCTATGTTATGTGCTGTGGACATTGTTTCTTTTACTGTTTCATGTATTAAGTTTCACCGGTACTGTTATTAACTGTTAATCTGTTTACCGACATTGAGTTTGCTTTACTGGTATTAAGTATCAAGTGTGGTTAAAGTATATTTGTGTTGAAATTAATAGACAACTGATTCATCCCCTCTCTCAGTTTCCTCTGGGTCCTAACAATGATAGGTACACTAAATGTGAAAGCCATAATTTAGTGCATGAAGAAGAACCAAGAACATCTGACCGTGTAGACATGAAAGTATAAGCAAATACAAAGGGTGTGCAAACCAAGTCACATATGCATGAGAAAGGTATGAAGGAAAACAAAGGTAAACATCAAATCCCCATGACATTTTATATCATAGTGCGAGTACAATAAGGCACAAAACTAGTGTGCAAGATCCCATAATACATGTGCAATACAAAGGCACTTTATCTCAGTGTGATTACAAAATCATAAGTGCTTACAATGAAATCTCAGAATGTCAAAAAAGACATAAGACTAGAAATACATGAAGAACAGCCATAAACAGGTCATCCCACCCAAATGAGAAGTTTCCATAATATCATATGTCTAAGTAATTCACTAGAGAGTGAAAATACAAAAAATTGAATAAAAAGTACCTGGAGTAAAATATGGAAAAAATGCATGGATGGCTATGAAGAGCTCTGAAACACCATCCCAATGCCGCTAGAATCACAAAAAATAGAGAAACTGGTGAAAAGTTATGAGCTCGGGACTGAAAATAGAACTTCTAACTTCAAATGGAAATAGAATATACTCGAAGAAAAATCAAGTGATGAAACCCACAAATATGGAAAGTAGATGAAACCATCTTTCCAACAATATCTCGTTTTCCAAAAAGCGATATCGTATGCCCAAGTTATGGCCAAAAGAAAAAAACCACTCTTTTAGGACACAAAGAGGGTCAAAAAGGGCCATAAAGAGATGACTGTACCACTGATGTCAGCATGATGTCATGATGATGTAAGAACTGATGCAATGTTCTTTTGTTGCAAAGGGTTGACTTTTAAAAAAAAAAAAAAAACTTTTAACAACATGCACCAACTTGAATTTAAAAAAAAAAAGTAAAAAAAAAATTTAAAAACCCAATAATCAAATTTTTTTCTTACCAGTGGATTGATTTTCTTTTTGAAAATATTTCTGATGCAGGTGCAGGTACATCCATACGGAATTTCATGCCTTGAAAAATGTGCCAATAAAAAACCATGTCCCAAATGCCTTGTCACCGAAAATAGGCAAATTATATATCAAAATTCATGGAGTCAGCCTTCTAAATACAACTGTGATGTCTTTTTTTGCCGAAATTGCTCCAAAAAATAGTTGCTCCCTTGATCACAAAAAGGTTGAATTTTCAAACCCTCACAGATCTGGCCTCGTGAATAAAAAATTGACAAACAAAAGGTCAATCTTGACTATTTGACACATGCCAGATTCAATGGTGAGGTCCAAATCAACCCAAATCACACTAAAGACCTAATTTAGGTAAAATCTCCCAATTTGAAGAACATGAAAGCCTCAGGTCTGAAGCTTTGATACCATGTAAAAGTTGTACAATACATCCTCACAGAACCTAGTGAATTCCTATATGCAAATAACCTATCACAACAATGGAAGATTCACAAAATAAAAAGATTTTTTAAAAACCTAGAGAAAAAGAATGTAATAATGATAATCAGATAATGAATTACAAAAGGGATCAATCCTTATAAAAGGATATCAAACCTAAAAGGAAGACCCTAAAAGCAATTAATAATTAATAATTAATCAATTAATATTCCTAAATTTAGCTTAAGTGAAATAGTGAAAATGTGACTTAATTATTAAATCAATATGATTTAATTAATTAAGTAAACTAATACCTTTACTCTAATAAATTCCAACTAGGATAGTCACTTGTCCAAAAGAAATCAAAGAGTATGAAGTCACCAAGCAACAAATATACCGCTGCCCCATCAAGAGAAATAGATGACCATCTCAAGAATGTGGTGTATATGCTTTCACTAGTAATGAATTATTCCAACACAGTCTTAATGTGCAGAATGATGTACACGCCCAACTATAGATGTGTGCTCAGAAAATAAATAAATAAATAAATATATATATACCAGCCCAAAGTAATAATTTCTGCCCAAAGTAAATACATGACTATTCACACTGAATCCAAATCCTCATATATAGGTATAGCCTCGTTATTATAGAATGCAACACGCTGAAAAACCTGAAAGTAGTTGATTAATGACTTCATAAATACCACAAAGGTATTGCGAGGTTCAAAATTCATTGAAAGTGGTTGATTAATGACTTCTGAAATACCACAGAGGTATAGTGAGGTTCAAAATTCATTAGTATAGAATGTGTCTACTAATATGTGGGATGTCCAACAATAAAATATGGCTACAATAGTTAGTTGCAACCTAGGTATGCTTGGAACAAACCTACCATACTAGCATCAGCAACTGGGGAATACATCCCCTTAATCTCTAATTTTTTCACATCAAAATCCAACAAATCCAACGCTTTGCTCAAAATCTCAATTTTCCAACTTAGGAAATGGCTGCAAGTATGGCCCATTTGTGAAGAATGACAACCACATATAGTTGTGATGTTCTTAATTAATACTCACGCTACCATACCATATATGCGACTTGGTGAATTCACGGCAAGCAGAACCTTCCTTACTTGAACTGGTACACATATTAACCTTCACGTATATGGATGGCCCCACAATAATTCATCGATAACCATAATCTTGGTCCCAAAATTAAACCCATGGGTTATATCTGCAACTTGAAGTCTCTTGGCACCGATTTAGAAGCTACCTAGATATTGGGAATGAAAGACTGATTTAGCAGATGAGATTGCCACCAGCTTGTTTCCGGGTTGCGACTCTTCTTAACCCGTTACTATCTCTACCCTGTCGTTCTAGGTTCCAAGTGGGACACATCACCAATTAACTCTTCTTGATATCTTGTTCTTCCCACGACAGATGTAATGGCCACATAGAACACTATTAGATACTTCCATGTTAGAAAAACTGTAATCCATAGGAATATTTTGATTTTGGCTGCAACGGTGACCCGCAAATGTTGTTTCGGGAATTCACCAAAGAAAGGAACTCATGGTTTCAGGCCTACGATGGTTCTTACCTCCCGCAAACACCCGACTCGCGGAAAATAGCTGAACCAAATTAAAACTTTCTCTACAAAACATTCTACCCAGAACTATAAACTTTGCAAGTTTTTGTTGATAAATTTTTTTAAATGACCTCTTGTATGCTCTTAAATATTAAACTGTCTCTCAAATAAAATTTTGTTACTTCTCAAGAAACACAGTTCCATATTCCTTTACCAAACTTTAAACTCAGCCAAAATTAAATCGAGCCCCAAAAATTATATTACAATCCATTTACTAATACCACTGATGACATATTTTCATTAAAGTTTATGCCAAAATATATCTACTTAATTAATTCCTTTAACAAAGATAAATATTAATCAAAACCATGATGCCAAAAAAACACTTACTGAAATATGTTAGGACCTAGAGGCAACTGAGAAGGGGGGTGAATCAGTTGTCAATTAATTTCAACCCAAATATAACTTAATCAAACTTGATACTTAATACCAGTAAACCAAACTTAATGTAGGTTGACAGATTAACAGTTAATATTAATACCGGTGAAACTCAATGCATAAAACAAAAAGAGATAGAACATTCACAACACATAACACAAAGATTTTATGTGGAAACCCTGTAAGGGGAAAAAACACGGTGGTCAACCTTACCCACAATCAGATGATACTACTACAGATAGTATGTGTATACAAATGGGGTCTGCACATGCAGAAAGGCCAACCACCTAGAGCTCACTGCTCAATCACAAAACAAGAGTCACACTGACTACAATTGGATGGTTAAATCCAATGATAATGTACTACTCAAAGTAGCATCTCCAATGTTGGATTCAATACCGGTTAATCTCTGATAATCACCTTCAAACCTTCCTTGAACCTTCTCTATGGTTTTCTCATATGATCTTCAATATTCGGATGTACCATGTTACAAAACCTTATACCATATATCGTTATCTTCTTTCTTCCTATTTCATCATCTCACAAATGAGATTTTACATATATACCAAAACCTAGGACCAAATGTGTAGGTCGGCCTACCAAGAATATTACAATTAAACCAATTACAAATAAGTCAAGATGCGATGCATCATGTTGGCTCGATACATTTACAAAAATGTCCAATTAATTAAATCATCTCCATAATGTGTCATGCTGATCTGGAATAGATAATGGATGTCGTTCCATAACCTAGACCAATTTACCGGTAACACCAAATATGTCAACCCGATTAGACCAATAACCAAAATACCAAAACCAAGTGTCCAAACCATGTCTTTGACATAACTAAGTGATCTCCAGATGATAACAAGTCATCCTTAGTGTCAGTGAACAATATAACCTGTCGGTGAACAATATGCCGGTGACTATGCATAAGTCACTGAACTTGTCGGTGAACATAATTTGTCGTTTCAACACAACCAAAGATCTCCATAAGATAAGTGTTGACATCAGTGATAAAAATAATGCAACACATCAATAATACCAACAATCTCCCCCTTTGGCATTGATGGCAACACAAGATGGAAAAGCATCTAAGTGCCAAAACAGAATGTCAAAAACCAAAGACCAACAATATCTAGAATAGATCAATACCAGAAACCAAAATACAAATGTAGAGAGTATATATCTTTTCCCCAATGAATAATCTCTCCCCATAGGATAATGTTTTTCCATAGATATCTCTCCCCCTTTGACATCAAATGCCAAAGTAATACAAATACTAGAATAGACAACCAACTCATAGAACCAATTACAATAACCAATTGTTATAACCAACTACTCCCCTTGGAAAGTAGCTCTCCTCCATCAAAGCCAAAAAAAGAAGGTTTCTCTGTTAATTCTATCAGTTTGATGTCAATCATCAACTGTCTAAGTCTCTACCAGTGAGGGTATTACCCCAAGCTGCTCTTTGAGATATTCAAAAGTTTCCTTAGGCAAAGGCTTAGTAAAGATATCTGCAATCTGCTCTTTAGTATTCACATAAACCAATCTCACTTCTTTTGCTTCAACATTCTCTTTCAGAAAATTATATTTGATAGAAACATGTTTAGTCTTAGAGTGAAATACCAGATTCTTTGATATATCAATTGTTGTTGAATTACCACAATAAATGATTATAGGTTCTTTGCATTTTACCTTTATGTCCTTCAACATTTGTTTAATCCATATTAACCGAGTACAATTAGTTGCTGCTGTAACATATTCTGATTCTACTATTGATAATGATGTACAACTCTGTTTCTTGGTCAACCATGAAATCAATCTGCTATCAAGAAAGAATGCCCCACCGGTGGTGCTCTTTCTGTCATCTACATCTCCTGCCCAATTTGCATCAGTGTATGCACATAAATCAAAATTTTCATCTTTAGGATACCATAAACCAAGATTGGTTGTGCCTTGTAGATACCGGAAAATCCTTTTTACTACTAATTCATCATTTTCTTTAGGATTACTCTAAAATCTTGAAATAATACATACTGCATTCATTATGTCATGTCTTGTTTGTGTGAAATACGGTAAACCTCCAATCATAGATTTATATCTTGTCGGATTGACAAGAGTTGAGTCACCCTTCAATGTCAATTTATCAGTTGTAGTCATAGGAGTACTTACTAGTTTGGAATATTCCATACCAAATTTGTTCAGTAGTTCCTTCAAGTACTTTGTTTGACATATAAATATACTTTTATCAGTCTGTGAAATATGCAATCCTAATTTTTTTTATCTTCTCCCCAATCATAGACATTTCAAATTCTTCCTGCATCTTATTAGCAAAGTCTTTACACAATCCATCTTGTCATCCAAAAATGATATCATCAACAAAAGCTTCAATAACCAAGATGTCTTCATTAGTCACTTTGAAATATAAGTTGTTGCCCACATTACCTTTAGTTGAACCAAGCTTCAAAAGATATTTGTCCAATCTAGCATACTAAGCTCTAGGAGCTTGCTTCAATCCATACAAAGCTTTCCTTAATCTGCAAACCATACCTTTATCATTCGTCAATGAAAATGCATCAAGTTGTTCAATGTAAACTTCCTCTTCAAGATCACCATTCAAAAATGCACATTTTACATCCATTTGATATACTTTATAGTTCTTGTGAGCTGCAAATGCAAGAAATAATCTGACTGCCTCAATTCTAGCTACCGATGCAAAGGTTTCATTGTAATCAATTCCCTCTTTCTGTGAATATCCTTTACACACTAATCTTGCTTTGTTTTTTATTACCTTACCATCTTCATTAAGTTTATTTTTGACTACCCATTTAGTTCCAATTACATTTTTGTCTTTAGGCCGGGGAACCAATGTCCATGTATTGTTCTTTTCAATTTGTTCTAACTTATCTTCCATAGCTTTAATCCAATGTTTATCATCACATGCTTCAATAAAAGATACTGGTTCAATTTGAGAAATTAAACATACCTCTTCATTTTCTAGTCTTCCTCTTGTCATAACACCTTGATACTTATTCCCAATTATCTGACTTTCAAAGTGATTCAATCTTACATACCTGGGTGTGTTCACTTGCTGCTGTTCTTCAGTCACTGTGGAATTCTCTGATGATGCTAGTGTGACTGGATTCACATTCTGTACCAGTGCACTCTATATAGGTTCATTTATGATCATCTCAACTGGCAGTTCAGAATCCATAGACCTTGAATTTCCTCTAAATTGTTCATCTATCTCCACATTTGCACTCTCAATGATTTTCTGGAATCTTTTATTGAAACATCTATATGCCTTCCAATTAGATGAATAACCAAGAAATATTCCTTCATCACTACTAGGATCAAATTTACCAATATACTCATCTCTCCTAATATAGCAATTGCTTCCAAATATTCTGAAGTATTTAAGAGTAGGAGTATTACCAAACCATAGTTCATAAGGGGTCTTACTGGTTTCACCTTTGATGTGAACTCTGTTAAAAGTGTAAACCGCAGTACACTGCTTCTCTCCAGTACACATGAGGTAGATTTGCTTCTAATATCATGCTTCTAGCTACATCTAGAATAATTTTGTTCTTCCTTTCCACAACTCCATTTTGCTGAGGTGTCCAAGGTACTGATAGTTGTCTTCTAATTCCATTCACTTCACAAAATGTATTAAACTCCATAGATGTAAATTCACCTCCTTGATTTGATCTTAAACATTTGATTTTCTTGCCGGTTTCATTCTCTACCATTGTCTTGAATAGTTTGAATTTCCCAAAAGCTTTTGATTTCTCCCTGAGAAAGGTAACCCAACACATTCTAGAATAATCATCAATGATTAGCATAAAGTATCTATCTCCCTGTAGACTTCTTGTTCTTGCCGGACCACACAAGTCAGTATGGATTAAATCAAGAATATTGTTGGATTTCTCAGAAATACTCTTAAAAGTTGTTCTAACTTGTTTTCCCATTTGACATTCCTTACATACCAGATTATGAGGTTTTCCAATCTTAGGTAAATCCCTTACTGCCTTAGATGAATTGATCTTTATAATGCAATCAAAATTCACATGACAAAGTCTTTTATGCCATAACCAACTTTCATCAATATGTACAATCAAGCATGTATTTTCATTGTTATTCAAATGAAAGATATTACCTCTAGTCTGATTACCGGTTGCAATCTCCAAACCAGTTCTATTCATGATTTTGCATTTACCATTCTTGAACTGTAATTGAAATCCCTTTTCAACTAATTGACCAACACTCAAAAGATTATGCTTCAAACCTTCAACATAATAAACATTGTCAGTATTGTGCTTACCATCAAAAGATATAGTGCCTTTTCCTTTGATCAAAAAAGCTTTATCATCCCCAAATATTACTAGACCTCCATTGTATTCCTGAAAAGATAAGAATTTACTTTTATCACCAGTCATATGATATGAACATCCAGAATCTATAATCCATTCATCCTTTTCTTCAAAATTAGCTGCCAAGGCCTTCTCTACCTGTGGAATAGTAGGTGTCAGTTGATCTTCTTTTATTGCAACAAAATGCCATCCATTGTCTGCCGGTTCTTCATTAGAATCATCAATAAATCCTTCATCAACATAGTAACATGATTTGCCTCTATTCTTCTTAAAGCTGTAAAACAGAATAACTTTGCACATATAGGATGAGAGATCCAATTATTTGAGCAACAAATCAATCTCTTGAGACAATTTCAAAGAGCTCCTACCCACAAAATCTCTCCAACTAAAATTCTCTCAATGAGCAAATCAAATTCTTAATGTAGTAGGGTTTTTGGATAGAAAATACAAAAATCAAGAATAAGTGTGAAAAATGACTCTATTTTCTCATTATAAGCCCACTTTTCTATTTCATTTTGTAATTAATGATAATAATATGGCTCATTAATGCTCCTTCTTGTGTTGATCTGGATAAGGTGGAGTATGGTGAAAAAGATGTAGTAGTTGAATGACAATGACCTGAGGAATACTAGATAAAAGTGAATTTCAATGGGGTATTGAAAGGCAATCTGGGTCTATCAGATGTGGGTTTCATGGCTCGGGACAGGCGAGGAGATATTCAGTTCATTGGAGCTGGGAGGTTATTGGATGGCATGGACAATGAAGTAGAGGCATAGGCGACATTGTGTGCTTTGAGAATGATGCAACAATTGTCGATTCTATGTTTGCATTTGAAAGGTTATCACAAAAAATAGTTAATTCTATTATTAAAGGAGAGGCCATTTCTTGGAAAAATAATAAGTTTATTAAATTTATCAAAATGGAATTATAAACTTTCTTGTTGTTTTAAGATAGTCTTGTACTGAGGGAGGGTAATAATGTAGCCGATGTACTTTCCAATGTGACTATATCATTGCAGGATGTGAGTGATAAAGTGATATGGGAGGATTACTGAGATGTCGAATTGGATGCTAGGTGAGTTCGACATCATCAAAGAGGGAAGCCTTAATGAATTCTTAATGATGACATAACAATGTGACCATTTGTATTTAGACACAAGTGTGTTCAACAGATTTCATTGTATAGATTAGTGGCATAAAGACAATGATAAAAGATGATGTTTGGGATGAAGGAAAATAGTTGGAATGGAGTTCAAATTTTCACTCAATTCGATGATGGAACAACTTGCCTTTTTTGGTTAATTTTTGGCGAAAAGGCTAGTGCGGTTGTTTAAATTTGATGATCCTTTTTTTTTCAGATTTTAGAAGTGTTGCTTATGGAAGACTCCATGAAATTATAGAGTGTTTCGCTAAAAAAGAAAATATCGACATCTTTTAATTTGTGGTTGCTTGGGGGTTGGATCTCAATACAAATGAGGAAGTTTTGTGGGTGGTGCAGAACAATGTTCCAATATACCATGTGTATGGATTGGCATCCATTCGTGCAAGAGTTGAACCTAGTAGAGGGTTGTGGTGGCACTTTGGCGAGGGTATCATGCAAGATGAGGAAGATGTTAAATTCAGACCCTTCATTCTATGGAAAGATGGTGTGGATCGAGCCGCTTACAAGGAGGTGCACGTGGGGTGGGAATCGTTAAAGGAAATTATTCAATAAAAGGCCGTAGAGCAGAGGATGGTGAGGAAGGCGAAGAAGAAGGATGTGACAATGAGAATTAATTTTGAGATAGAAGACTTTTGGGTTAACAGACTAGGTAAAAAGAAGAAGAAAATGTTGTCTCTGTACTTCTTCTTTGGTTGTTCTGTTGGAGTAGATGATTAGTTTTTGTTTCTTAGTTGGATCTTGAGTTACACTGAATTTCCGAATCGGAAAAGGTAATGCGCAAAATTAACTGAATGTTTTTTTTCCATAATCAAAACTCATAATGGTTCATGAAACTTAAACTATTATACAAGCAAAGATACCTATAAAATTGACCTTCAAAGAGCTATGATAAAATAGAGTTATATATTTAAATATTCAACTTAACTATCGTCTTGAGCTGCAAATATATTGAAATAAATACTACCTATATCAACAAGAGGTAGAAAAGAGCATCTTTCAGATTGCCTAGAACCCTTAGGAGCCTTCAGTTTCCTTTTTAGACAATGGCCATGGTAGATAGCGAGGCACACAGTAAAATCTGAACTTCTGAAAAGCTTGTATACCCTCCATTGAGACATCATATATTTTTAATGCTTCATTCATTCTCTTCCAATTGTTTACCCTCTTTTGCTCTTTCTCGTCAATCTGGTTATTCTTTACAGTCTGCTGTTTCGTTTCCTTCAGGTCTCTGATTTCTTTCTTCACATCTTCCAGTTCTTTTAATGCCTTTTCTATTTCATTTCTTAATGTTTTAACAACATCGTACAGCTTTACGGAAATGGCCCTGTTGTTGCTTTCAGCTTCTATCCTTGTTATCATCTGACTTTTGACAACTTCCTTCAATTTGTCTATTTCTCTTTTGCTGCTTTCATTATCATCCGTCACATCGTGAGAAACATCCTTCTCTTTCCTGCCTCCTTCCAATTTCTCGCTTCTTTCAAAGGCATCTCCTTGGTAATCTGGCATTTTCACCATCTTCTCTTCTTCAATTGCTTCCAATTGAACCGTTTCCCCGTTGCTGCTCTCAGGGTTCTCCATATTCTTCGAAATGGCTTTTCCTTTCGAGTCTTCTTTAGATTTTACTGCTTTCTTCTCCTCTGTACTTTTCTTAGAAACGTCATTCGCTTTCAAATCTTCTTCCGGTTTTTCTGTCTTTAATTCTTTGCTTCCAGAGTCCTTTGAGTCTTTAGTTTTATGCTTATCATCGCCAGAATCTGACGGCTCTTTATACTTATTCTCATTTTCTATGTAATCCTCTACTATGGCTCTTAATGAAGGTTCACTAGATCCAGAATCAGAATCAGATTTGTAGTTCTTAAGAATGCCGATCCTGTCCCACTTCTGCAGCACAAAAAACACGGTTACTTGCATTGTAACCTTCCCGAAGAAAAGGACATAGTATTAAACTAACATACCTGTATGAGAATGTTCATATTGTCTTCCCATTCCCAACAAATAAATATCCATGTGATCAATTGAACCTGCCATCCATTCAAAGATCCAGCTTCCTTGCTAATAGAGAAGATGTACCAGATCAATCGATGATAGTAAAGCAGACATTTCTAGTTTCGAGGTAGTTTCCGCCAGTCTGTATCCAGTTTCTCAAAGAACGAAAATGCATCTTGTTCTCCTGCGCTGTACCTCACAAATAACATCTTCTAATTTGAACTGACTGACTGGAACTTTGTTCGCCTGAATAAAGATACGTGTTAAAGTTTGAACATCCGTTTATCTATTTCTAAATATAAAATATTGCTTTGATACACGGAACTTGTTATATAGAGTTAGAATATATTCTACAAATATTAACACCATCTTTATTAATTCTACCTGGCTCTTTTCCGACTGGAGCTTTTCCTTCTCTTTGAAGTAGGCTTTGTTCTCCAGAACTTTTAGAATCTGGAATTAAAATGTCAAATGTCAGAGCTAAAAATCGAATGAGATTTAGTGATTCCTAATTTCTGGAGCCTGCTGTTCCATCTGTCTAAATCTATTACATAGAGACGTCTTTACAATATCTAAACATTATAATATCTCCTGCTACTTACTTGCATCATTTGTATTGGTCACATCTATGGCAATTTCTTTGTTTGTATTTGTTTGAGGATGAGATTCTGTTTCCATTTGAGTGCTTGCATTTGGATTGGTCACATCTATGGAATCTTCGCCGCTTGCATCTACGAATAACAATTTTTTCACGATTCTATGAAAAACATATGTTGCAAGAAAATATAGATGTGAAATATCTGTCTAGTCTACAAAAATTGCTTCTCTGTAATCCTTTTGTTACCTGGCGTCGATGCATCTGAGCTAAACTTTTTCTTAAGCTGATCTGCTAGATTTTCAATTCCATCTTCAATTTCAATTGTAGAAAAGAGAACAGCATAGTCTGGATCTTCTGAATCACAATCTTTATGAACATCAGCTATTGATCCTCCATCCTCATTCCTACGTTGCTTACTAAACACACCCAACTGTCTTTGAAGGAAAGTCTTGGAATCATCTTCAGTAGGGTCAGGAAGGTCAAGTGGTAGTTGTATTATCTTTTGTAGATATTTATCAACCAATTCCTTTCCATTCTGCAGAGATTCACCCCCATACATTTTTATGATTGCCCGTTCGATCAGAGATTTGTCCATGCCTACTACTGCACTGATCTCGCATACGGCCAGGACGAGATTAATGGCTGATAAAACCTGTATCAGATTAAATTTACAGATGGTCAAACTTATATGTAACACATTTTTAGTGTCAGAAAAGTAGATATTCCTTCTGAATTTACCTGCAATATAACAGATTCTTCACAGCGATCAAGATCATCTACAAACACGACAATTCTAGGATTGTTACTCGTATAGGACGTAGATGTAGAAGCAGCTATTGAATTTGTGATGTCCTCCTGACAGAATTTAGAATAGAAGTATGAAATCATGCAACATCCATTAATCAAGTGCCAAATGCAGCTCGCAGCAGTGCATAGAAAAAATGGCTTTTTGCGAATCTCTCTTTTCAGAAAAGTAATGTCAGATATTACTCTTTCCTGATAACCCAAGTTTTCTGTGTGGTCAGGAAACTTTATGTAATTCATTAATTGAGTGCTCACAGGATTCACAGTGCTCATCACTGACTTCACCAGCGTCCAGACCATGATGACTATAGTAGCAGGTAAGGATCCATACTTTAGCTTTTCACTTTCCTTGACATTGTACCTATCTAATAATACCCATACAATCCAAGTAAATGCTCCTGCCAAAAAAATTGAAAGGAGGCATGGAAAGATAACTTCCATTAGTATAGTTTGCTTCTGTTTTGTCCATGTGTTTCTCCAACAAGTGCTCAGCCATTGTGGACCTGTCATTATTCCTTCCATTTCTTTGGTGATTTCGACTGCCATGCCAGCCAACTCTTCTGATTCATTCCGATATTTCCATGCATTATACTGGATGGTTATAATAGCAGGTACACTTCCTTCCGATGGAGAATTGCTTCCTGAATGTGATTGCTGAAAGGGGAGACGATCAGAAAATTGGGTATCGGGCTTTTGATAGAAGTCAATATTAAAGTATCTCAATCTTTCAACTTGTAAGATGCTTACCATGTCACCGCTATCAATTGCAGCTAGTGATTTGAAAATCTTGTGATATTCAGGCTTATAGTTGTCCAGGAACTCTTCAAGTAAGTCCTCAGGTTGCTACGAAAAAATTACAAACAAAATCCAGCTATATTGGAGGGTTATTTAAAAGAGTTATAAATAACATTTTTATAACTTTTACCTTTCCTTGTGATTCTTTACTTGTCTTTGTTAGAGGTCTTATCCATCTCTCAATTTCTTTCTTCTTTTTTTTGCCCACTGGTGATAACTTGATCTCGTGAACTCCCGGCAAATTTGAACTCGTAGAACTAGAAGTTGGCAATAGTGCTGATTGAGCTGCTGCCTTCAACATAATGTTCTCGGTCTACACAAATAAGCAAACTAAGATTGAAGAAATCGGCAGAATAAAATATTAACACGTCAGAAACTGCAAATTTAACTAAATGTTACCTGCACCATTAAACTGGATTTTCCCATGCCCCAGCTACCAGAAATGCCAATGGCAATAGGAGGTTTTAAATAAGGATTCAATAGTAATGCGGCTAAACCATGTGCAAAATCGGCTCTTCCTGTAACATTAAAAATGTTTCTTATCTTTTTACATCAATTTTTATCATTATACCAACTTATTGAAAATACTAAGATAATGTTCTTTTATCGAGATTATCGTATATAGATGGTCGGTCGTTTTCCTGCTCTGCTGTCTTCTGAAATTCATCTAAAACTGCGAACAATGTCACAAGTTTCAAACAGTCGGAAAAGACTTATGTTTCGAGTAATGTTAAAAAATTATTGCTAGAATCTTAAATTACCTTTGTGAACATTGATTTTCTCCTTTCCTTCTAACTTGTCATACCATTGTTTTTCTTGAATGACCGCAATCTGATAACCACTTCTAAGCAGGTCTTTTGTAATTTCGGTGTCGCCAATACGAGCAGCCGTTTGCAACAAATTCTCTCCTTCCTCAATGAGATCTTTCTTTTTCTTTAAAAGAAACGTTTTCAGTGTACAGTCAGGTAGAATTTGGTCAGCCGTGCCTAAGCCTTCAGCTGCCGCGCACAAGATAAACAATTGCTTGGACTCACATTTCTTTAAAAGTAAATCAGCCAGGGCTATTCCATCTTCTCCAGTTTTGGCTTGGACGGCATAATGTAGAGCTGTCTTACCATCACAATCCCGTTCAACAAGAGGCTGCGCTCCCCAATGTAAGAGAACTTTTACGGTATCCATGTGTCCCCATTTTGCAGCTTTATGGAGGGCCGTTTGTCCCATGTCATCAGCTCTCTTCACATATTTTTCTCGTTCTTTTGAACACTTGAGGAGGCCATCCACTTGAAACAGCCACGTGTAATGGAGTTAACCCATTGTTATCTATCAAATCATCAAGGAAGATGCTTTTTCTTGCCATCAAATCCACGAGGTAAAAAAATTGTATATGGTTCATCGAACTTTCCTTGAGTTGCATCATAAAGAGGGCTTCGACCATCTCTATCTTTTACATCTACTAAACATTCAAACTTCTCCAACCTCCCATACAGGAATCCGCTGAAGGCTAGGGCATGCAGAGCAGTCTTTCCTTTCTTATCACGCTTGGATATAAGCTGTTCCCTTTCCCAATCTTGGCATTTATCGAGTATTAGATCAATTGTTTCTGGCCCCCGAGAATAATTTTCACAAATGGCAGCGCAATGCAAAGCTGTTTTGCCCTCCTCGTTCACGTTCAGTGGACTTGCTTTCTTGTCCAACAGCTTTCTCACAATATCTGTGTTACCCAACTTTGCAAATTGACATATAAGCTTGCTGGTTTCCAATTTATCAAAATACGACTCAATTGGTTGCTTTAGAATTGGCAAAAGCTTTGTCATTACCTCTATTTTATTTTTGTTAACAGCTAAATCAAAAGGGCTGTTCCCATCACTGTCTTTCCTGTTAAGCATCTTAATCGACTTTTGATCAGAGACATTAATCAGCACATCTATAGCATTATCCTTGTTTTCGTCAACTGCATAGTGCAAAGGCAATCGACCTCTTTTGTCTCTGGTATCGGGTTTTGCCCCGTAATCAAGAAGCAATTTGCACATATTTTCCTTCCCTTTCAGAGCCGCGGAATGAAGAGCCGTTTTTCCTTCTTCATCTTGCGCATTCACCAACGTTTCTTTTGCATCACACTTGTCCATCAAAATTTTTACCACCCCCTCAATTTTATTGTCCTCCTCGATTTCATGGAATACAACATGTAGAGCTGTTGATTTCTTTGGGGTTTGGCTCAGTGCATGAGCTCCGCAGTCTAACATCTTCTTGATGATAATAACATCCCCTTCCTTTGCAGCCATGAGTAAAACTTCATCAAGAACATTGAATTTTTTATCACAAGTGATCCTGATGAATTTTTCACGAATGGGCTTTGTCTCACGCTTCCCCTCGAGAAGAAATTTAAAATGTAATTTAGTTACATAATAGAGAATGGAACCGGAAATGATGAAATTCCTTTGGCTCGTGGTCACCTGGCGACAATCTTCTTTTAACCATTTATTTATCAATATTCCAATACACGTCTGTGCAGTACATACCATAGAAAAGGTAAAGAAATGCTCCCACATTAAATCCCACCGATCATATGCTGAGTCCTGAGCTTCAAAAGCTCGAAACCAAAAATTGCCCACCTCCTGAGAGAAGAATGATATGTCATTTCTAAATGTGTGGCCCAAAAGATTCTTAGTTTGGTCTTTCGTAAGCTTTTCCAGAATGGAAGTCCCTAATTCACATAGCACCTCAGTAACTAAACCTAGCGTAAGCTTTTTATAACTTGCCTTGTCGCCGACAGAGGCCTCACAAAGCTTTCTCGCTAGATCGTTTATTAGCGTGTTCATTTCAATTGTCTCTTTAGCACTGTTGAAAGGTATCTCCCCATTTCTCACATTTCCTGTGTCCATTCTTCCTGCTGTATCCTAAGAGTTGAGAAGCCAATCCACTACCTCGTAATTCCAATCGTATGCACACAGAAGTAATGCCACTTGCTTTCCCTCTTCAGTAAGACTGACGCCCTCATAAAGTTCCCTTCCTGAATCATCTGATTCCATTTCCCACAGATTTGTTAAATGGTACCTCAAAAATATTTTAACATTACTTTAGTTCCAATTGTCGAAGAAACAAAAATGTACTGTACTTACCAGAGGAACTGTTTGCTTCTGTGTAAGCTTGAACTACAAGCATGTAGCCCATGCAATATCTGAAGTTATTTGCCATTTGAAAATTATAATTCGGACCACTTATCCAACCATCAAGAAGACGAGCTATATCCCTCCCTTCAAGAAGACCTGGCTGTTTAATACTTTCAAAATTATCTTTAACTTCCTGAAAAGTTGCTAACCGGCATCTTTGGGAGTTTTATAACTCCTCTCAACCTTCTTGAAAGATATGTATTTCCTTGAAACCCATCAGTCCCTGCTATGACTGCCACTTTTCTATTCTGCAAAGAATATATATTTAACATAACAAAAATCACAACTTTTATTTTGTAATCTACTTTTCTTGTGTTTTGAACACCGACCACGTAGGTTCAGCTTCCACTAAAACTGCTAAAAATCTCTTTAGGTCATATAATTAATATATATCTATAAAAATTTATAAATATGTATCTTTAAAAAATTGGTGCCCATCTTTCAATTTGGTTATGTATTCATTTTTATTTTTCAATGTTAAACAATGTTTTGAGAACAAATTATTTATTAAATTAAATTTCAAGAATCTTTTTAATAAAGGTCAAACTACAATGACAAAATGAATGTAATGACATAAATATGTTAAAAAGAGTTATTAAGAAATCAACATAAATAAATAAATGAAAAATGATATAAAATATATTAAAAAATTAAAAAAATTATTAACTTTATAAAATAAAATGACTTCTTAGAGAAGAAATTAAGCATTAATAATATCAAAAAAATTTTAAATACATTAAACTGTTGGAAAATATTACATCATTAGTCACTAGTTCATTTGAGCTCAAAATGCGACAAAAGTGAATGAATTTGTTGTTTTGGCGGATTCCTTTTAATTTTTTTAAATTTATGCACGACGTTCGTTGGAATTTTATGTTATAAGCATTCATATTCACATGTTGAAGGTCATAATTTCTCTAGATGAACATGTTCTTTCTTTATTACAACAAGCATATTTTATTCAAATTTAAAATTTGAAGTCTAATATTTATATTAAATTTCAATAGTTTAAGTTGAAACTTATTTAAACTTTTTTTTTTTTTAAAACATATATATATACACAGTCCAAAGATTAGCTTCTATCCATCTAAAAGAGAAAGAAGATATTAATAAGCAAATATATAACACAAACCCAAAACTCAATCAATGACTAAATAAATGACGAGTTAACAACAATTAATGACTAAATAAATGACAATATTTTGTGATTATTTTGGATGAACTTTTTGTCGATTTATCAACGAAAACATAGTGCTACTATCCGACAAAAGTTTGTCGAAACAAATTTCGTCGAAAGAAGCGACGAAAAAATTGCGACAAATTTATTTTGGGCGTTTCGTCGAAAAAGCGACAAACGTTCTTCAAAATTTAGACAAACTTTCGTCCTAATTTGGAATCAAATGCATTAGTGAGTTAGATAGTTTATAGGTTAGATAATAAATAAATGAATTAGATTGTTAGTTGATAGTCAGTTACTTTGTGAAAATATTTTTTTCATAAGAAAAATAAATCAATGTAATGAAAATTTTCAGATTATAAGGATTTTTTTTTCTTTTCCTGTTCACTTAGAATCATGTTAGATGTGTGGACATGTATAAAGTGCTCAAAAGGGGCCAAAATAACTCAATATTAACTGTCATATACAAGTGAAGGATTGGGTGACATCTACAATATTTTTTTTGAATTGAGATACTTTCCTTGGTCAAGACATAGGGTGGGTCATCTAATGCCTAGTATATGATGGAAGTTTAGGTTCTATTCATCAATACAAAAATGGCCACCCTGCAAATGTGAAGAGACAATATGAGTTCTAGAATTGTTGCAGTGAAGAAGAGATTGTAGCATCAGAGTCTAAAAGACATTAGTTCATCACTGTTGTAAATTGGTTTCCTTTG